>NC_057814.1:75428274-75446740 GCF_018294505.1 Triticum aestivum | reverse complement strand
ACAATAAGTGGTACGTAAAATATGTTTGAAATGAAAAGGAAGTAAATGGAAAACACAAAACTAAAATAAAAAATAAATCATAAACCCATAAACCTTTTAGTCCCGGTTGGTGTTACCAACCGGGACTAAATGTCTCCTAGCCCCCGGCGCGGGCTCATGCCACGTGGTGGGCCTTTGGTCCCGGTTCGTGTTGAACCGGGACTAAGGCGGGGGACCTTTAGTCCCCATCCTTTAGTGCCCGTTCCAAAACCGGCACTAAAGGGCCTTACGTACCGGGACTATAGCCCGTTTCTGCACCAGTGTATGTAGTCACTTGTTGAAATCTCTAGAAAGACAAATATTTAGGAACGAAGGGAGTATTAAATAAAACTAGATAATGGCCTAGGGCCCGCCTGTCAGTGGCATGCGTGACAGCCTCCGGCGTGGGCGGTGTGAGGTAGTGTGGTGGCCGCTGGTGAGCGCGGTGTGGTGATGTGGGGCGGCGCGGCATGCGTCTGGCGGCAGCATGGGCGGCGGTGGGGCCACGACGCGTGGGCCGGGTGGGGCAGGGGGCGGCTACATTTCGACGAGACGGCGGTGGGGAGGGGGGAGGGGGCTGTGTTCCGGCGGGGCGGCGGCGGCTCGACGGAAACCTTCAGGTGGTTTCTAGGCCGCAAAAATTTAAGGGAAGAAACACTTCCATAAACCCGAGGGAAGTTGGGGCCAAGTTAGCAGGATCCTGTAAATTTATTCCACGTCTACTCGAATTCAGTTAGCATGTACTCTCTCTGTAAAGAAATGTAGCGTTTATAGATCAGTAAGCGAAATACTACTGCACTCGATCCAACGAATCGGCCACGTAAAAAGGGAGAACATGAACGAACGGCAAAGTAGACAACACGGCGGCCAGACAAAATTCAGGTGTCATCTCTGGCCTCCCTCGTTCAGAATTCAGGTGCTCGGCATCGCAACAAAACACGAGACACTAAAAACAGCTCAACTGAAAACACGATTACCAGCTCACAGGAAGAACCACTACATTTTTCATTTATACGGAATGCGTAGCCTAAAAGAAACTGAAAAAGTTTAGCTAGAAACTGAAAAACGAGATGAAACCGGGCGCAACTAAAAACAATATCGGCAGCTCACTGCAAGAACTAACTGCATTTTTTGTATAACTGAAACGCATCATCTAAAAGAAACACAGGATCATCGTCACACTGCAAGAACCACTTCATTTTCCATTTATGCAAAATGTGTCCATCATCCAAAAGGAACGCGACACCAAAACAGACAGACAGACAAGGGTTCCCCCTGTCCTGTCAGGAGATCGGAGCAAGTTTAGCTAGCAGAAGAAGCACAAGGGCTGCTGAGTTTTCTGAACCCATATCTATATACATGCAAAAGTAGGCGTCCAGTTCTGCTGTCACTGTGTCCGAGGTGGCGAAACTTCAGAAGAGGTGAACTGACAAGACTCCTGCTCTGATCTTGCTCTACTCTGCGTCAACATTCGGGTGTCGCAGCGCATTGTAGGCTGAATTAGCATAAATAAATGAGTAAGTTAGGCGGAAGACCGAAAACAAATAATAATATAAGGGATGATAAGATCAAGACGACAAAACTGAAAACCTATAACAAGGTCAAAAAGACAAAACCTGAAACTATATAACACAGCAAATGTTATAAAATGACTAGCCTTTTAGGTTCCATAATGTCTACTAGCAGCAAATGTTATAAAATGACTAGCCTTTTAGGTTCCATAATTTCTGCTGAGTTATCTGAATCAAGAACAGAAATGTGGAACCAGTAGTTTCTACGCTTCAGACCATCTTTTGCCATGTGTCCACACACTGATAAGTCCACATGGCATTTACTATTCCCATTCGACTACTTTTAATTTTCAGACGAGTTCCAAAATCCTAACAAAACCTATCATAAAATCCTTTTTCCAAGCATGATCAGATTAGCACTCCACTAAAGTAAGACTCCAGATATCATGTTCATGCAGCAAATAGTCTCTACACCAACATCTGTGCATTTTGCATCAACAGATTTCAAGACCACCAGCACGTTTCTTGCCAAAGGATATCATCAGTAGGAAGCAGATCAACAAATCCAAATCTCAGAGTTTTACAAAACAATACGGAGTAAGAAAAATAACAAGACCGAGAATACATCTGATGTGCAAAACCAGAAAATAATAGTGTGCAGAAACTAGATTTAATTTAGTATTGTAGGAACTTTAATTTTGTTCACAGGTTAATCCAACCCAACTAAAAACGGTCTAAATACGGATAACTCTGTCTTCTGTTAAGGCTGAAAGAGATTAATCAATTGACTGTTGATTGTGAGTAGTATGAAACCAACACTTTTGATATCAAGGTTTGTGCGTAAACATGCTATCAAACGATCTGTCCCCCAATAACCATCTAGCCACAAACTACAGCAGTTATCTACAAGACTACAACAGTTTCAGACATTTGCGTCCTAACAGTTTCAGTTAACTATTTTTCAGACTACAGCAATTTCAGTAAACTGTTTCTCTGACTATAACAGTTTCAGCAAACTGGTTCAGGCACAAGCAGATTAGCACCCCCAATAGCAAAGATCATGGCCATACAGCAAATAGTCCATAACAAATTCAATCAAGGCTACCATTAGGAGATCATTAAGAAGTTGGGACATGGACAGTGGCTCTCACCTGGGGTCCCGGACAGGAAGACGACGATCCAGAACGTCGGTAAGAGGTCGCCGCGGGGCAGGTCGACGAAGAGCGGGGTCAGACGCCCGTGGCGGCCCGCTTGGACGCACATTACGAGGTCGAAGGGTTGACGGCCTTCCAGGACGAAGCGGGTGTGCCTGGCCACCTCGTTCCTCAGGTGGAACACGGACCTCCCCCTGAACTGGAACGTGGACCAGCAGTACTCGGTGTAGATGGGGCCGTCGGGCTCTGACACCATGTACCGGATCTGCCGCCACATCACCGGCTCGCGCCAGAAAATCGTCGGAGGGGGGCTCTGCAGTTTGGTAGCAAAGAACCATTGTTACGGTCGCTAATACTCTGAATTTTCAATAACCCTATCCGCTGGAAGCAATTCGAGAGTAATCAAGAAGCGGGTCATGGCGAGCTCACCTGAATCGGGCCTGGAAGGCCAGGCGTGTCGTCTCTGGCGGGGATGGGCTCGACGGTCCAGTACATCATGGCGCTGACGTTGTCGCTGGCCTCGACGGTGACGCCGGTGTTCCAGGGGCGGTACTTGCCGTTGGCGCGGAGGTAGCTGCCGCCGGCGTCGCGGAGCAGGACGTCGTCCCCGAAGCCTGACCTGACGGCCCGCCACATGATGGCCTGCACCTCCGACTGGTCGTATTCGCGCTGCCCCGCGCGGAAGCCGCGGTGGCCGCGCGGCGCCCGCGTGGCCGTGGTGGCGAGGTAGCGGCCGTAGGTGGCGCTGTAGAGGAGCAGGTACGCGCCGTTGCCGTTGTAGATGTGCACCGTCCAAGCCTGGTTCAGCGAGGCGCGGCGCGCGCGGAGGGAGACGCCCTGCACGTCGTCGTCGGCGTGGAGGTACTTGCCGAGCACGCGGCTCCGCAGCCGCACGTGGTGCCCGTCGTGGAACCGGTCCATCGGAGGGCAGAGGTGGTGGGCGCTGCGCGGTGGAGAGAGAGGCGGGTGGGCGAGACGGAGGTGGGGACGGTGGGTTCTTGATTTCTTGGGGCTACGGCGAGGAGGAGGAAAGGGGAGGGGAAAGCCGTTGGGCGCCAAGGCGGGGTATTTCAAGGTACCTGAAACCGTCGCCGTACCGGGCCTTGGGCACAAGGTGGGCTTGAGGGCCGTTTGCTCGGCCCGGCCCACACCACGAGCGCGGCGGTCTTCTCTCTGTTCCTCCCGCACAGGCCCGCGCGCGGCGGCGACGGCCGTGGTCGGCAGCGCCGCTCCTTCCCTTCCCCGGCGAGCCTCTCCCTCCGCGCCTCCCCATCACGCCGGCCCGGACGCACGGAACAGCCGGCGGCATTGCGCCCTCTCCTGGCGCGGGCGTGGCGAGGCAGCGAGACAGCGGCGATGGGCCAGCGAACCACCATCAGATCCGGCGAGGCGCGACTGCTACGGCATGAGCGTGCTTGCTCCTCGGCAAGCTAATGGATTCGCGCGGGTGGACTGCTGCTGATATTGGTGGCTTGGTGGCGTGTTCTACAGTACTGTTGTGTGCTCGGTTACTGAATGCCTCCTGCTTGAATGTCAACTCTCAAATTTCCCATGTGTCGTTTCATCGTTTTGTAATTGTGTTATGTGGAGTTAGAGCATCTACAGCAGGGCGCGTCAAATCCGTCTCATACGTCCGGGCGGGCTGCCCGGTCACTGACTAGTCATAATTTTTTGACCCAGATGGTCCTTTAAATAGACCTTAAAAGCTCGGGCTGACCGGCACTCATCATATGCAGCCCAAATATAGGGCGGATATGGAGGCGTCCGGGGGCGTTCGCCACATAGGACCGACGATGAGGTCCCATACGGGCTCGCCCGGAAACCAGACGCCGCTCCGGCTCGCCGCCGGAAGCCAAACTCGTCTATTTAAGCCGGCCGGCATCTGATACGTCTCCAACGTATATATAATTTTTTATTGTTTCATGATATTATATTATCAATCTTAAATGTTTTAATACATTTATAAGCAATTATATATTATTTTTTGGGACTAACCTATTAACTTAGTGCCCAGTGCCCGTTGGTGTGTTTTTGTTTGTTTTTTGTTTTGCAGAATATCAGTACCAAACAAAGTTCAAATGCCATAAAACTTTTTGAAGATTTTTTCTGGACATAAGAGACCTTGGAAGCCTCGGGAAAGGACCAGAAGATGGAGCAGTGGCCCACGAGGCACCAGGGCGCGCCCTTGTGGCTCGTGGTGCCCGCATAGCTTCGTTTGACCTAACTCCGTCTCTATAAATTCCCTAAAATCGGTAAACCAACAGAGGAGTCCACGAAATACTTTTTCCGCCACCGCAACCTTATGTTCTCGAAAGATCCCATCGGGGGGCCTTTTCCGGCACTCCGACGAAGAGGGAATCAATCACGGAGGGGCTCTACATCAACCTTGCTGCCCTTCCGATTATGTGTGAGTAGTTTACCACAGACCTATGGGTCCATAGTTACTAGCTAGATGGCTTCATCTCTCTCTTTGATCTTTAATACAATGTTCTCATCGATGTTCTTGGAGTTCTATTCGATATAATCACTTTTTGCGGTGTGTTTGTTGGGATTCGATGAAATGCGAGTTTATGATCATATTATTCATTAATATTATTTGAGTCTTCTCTGAACTCTTTTATGCATGATTATTATAACTTCGTATTTCTCTCCGATCTATTGATTTGATTTGGCCAACGAGATTGATTTTTCTTGCAATGGGAGAGGTGCTTTGTAATGGATTCGATCTTGCGGTGCTCAATCCCAGTGACAGTAGGGGGCGTGCCATGTATTGTATCGTTGCTATTAAGGATAAAAAGATGGGGTTTGTTCATGTGTGAGTTTACTTTGTCTAAATCATGTCATCTTGCTTAAGGCGTTACTCCGTTCTTTATGCACTTAATACTCTAGATGCATACTGGATAGCGATCGATGTGTGGAGTAATAGTAGTAGATGCAAAATCGTTTCAGTCTAATTGTCTCGGACGTGATGCCTATATACATGATCATTGTCTTGGATATCGTCATGATTATTCACTTTTCTATCAATTGCCCAATAGTAATTTGTTTACCCACCGTATGCTATCTTCAAGAGAGAAGCCTCTAGTGAAAACTATGGCCACTAGGGTCTACTTTATCATATATTAAAAAACTAAAAATACCTTGTTGCAATTTTACTTTATTTATTTTATTTTGTATTTTTGTTCAATCTCTCTATCAATCACTACACAATTTAATCTTGCGAATAACCGCCGAGGGATTGACAACCCCTTGTTCGCGTTGGGTGCAAGGATTTGTTATCTTGTGTGTAGGTGTTGTTAACAAGGTGTTGCGTGATTCTCCTACTGGATTGATAACCTTGGTTTCATAACTGAGGGAAATACTTATCTCTACTGTATTGCATCATCCCTCCTCTTTGAGGAAAACCCAACGCAGCTCACAAGTAGCAGTGTCCCACAACCCTAGCCCATCCACCTGCCCTCTCTCCGCGCCACCAGTCCGAGCCCATCCACCTTCTCCCTCTCCCGCTCCGGCGCTGTGCCCACGCTTCGGCGCTCCGCCATGGTCCGAAGGAAGATCACCGACTACGCAATGCTCACGCCGGAGCACCGGTACGAGATCCAACAGGAGATCCGGGCAAGACAGGCCGCACGCTGATGACCCACAAGTATAGGGGATCTATCGTAGTCCTTTCGATAAGTAAGAGTGTTGAACCCAACGAGGAGCAGAAGGAAATGACAAGCAGTTTTCAGCAAAGTATTTTCTGCAAGCACTAAAATTATCGGTAACTGATAGTTTGTGATAAGATAATCCATAACGGGTAACAAGTAAGAAGTGTAACGAAGGTGCAGCAAGGTGGCCCAATCCTTTATGTATAAAAGGATAAGCCTAGACGAACTCTGATATAAAGCAAAGCGCTCCCGAGGACACATGAGAATTATCGTGAAGTTAGTTTTATCATCACTACAAAAAAATACACTTTCATGATGATACGTGTTTGTCACAGTAGGTAACATTTTCTATCATGCATGTACATCCATGACGATTTTATGACAGAATCAAGATAGTCATACATGTGTTGTCGTAGAAGTGTTCCATGACATTACCAAAATTATCATCACGAAAGTGTCCACTTCCATGACGATAAATGGCGCGTCATGGAAGTGCTTTCGTCAAGGGTAATCGACACATGGCATCCACCGTAACGGGTCGCCGTTAAGCTATCGGGTCCGATTTTGGATCCGATAACCCGTTAACAGCCCGGACCAATGGGGATTTTCCACGTGTAAAATTCTCAATGGCCAGAGGAACCATGTGTCGGCTCACCGTTGGGACAGATGTCATCCACTCATTTAGACAGGAGGCGCCTATGATACGTCGACACATGGCACGGCCCAACAGAGGCCCATTCCGGTGAAAAAAGGTCGGCTCGTTTGACTTGGTCAAAAGGTAGCGGGCCGGCCCACGGAAAGCCTGTTAACGACCTGTTCATATATAGCCCATTTACGGCCCGCTAACTTATGACCCGTTACGGCCTATCTGAATTAAGCCCAGTAGCTTCATCTGGGCCGTCCAATATGATTCCAGCCCGTTGTAACTTCCGACCCATGGATGTGAAGGAAATATGCCGTAGAGGCAATAATAAAGTTGTTATTTATATTTTCTTATATCATGATAAATGTTTATTATTCATGCTAGAATCTTATATTTACTAATTGGAGGCACCATACGAGCTTCCACGTTAATCCACATCAGCAATATTAGTTTAATCGTTAGATTAGATTTAATGGTTATGATCTATTAAAAAATACGTAAATAGAAGTCCCAAAACACCACGTACATGTTTCCATTTTTTTAAGCTAAACAAGACGTAGTACATGTTAAAGGAGGAGTCCTCCACCCCCACGCTCCATGTTCTAGTTAAAATAAAATGAAATCCTTCACGTAGGAAAAAGTGCACAGCTCCCACGCCCAAAAATTCAAGAAAAACAATAGCGCGTACATGTACAAAAAAGAGTCCTCCACATGTACATGTCCAAGTTCCAGCAAATAAAAATAAAATTGATCACTTACAAAAAAACAATAATCCATCACGTAAAAAAGTCCTTAGCATCCACGTCCAATAATTGAAGAAAAACAAAACACCACGTACATGCAAAAATGAGTCCTCCACACCCACATCCAAGTTCCAGCAAATAAAAATTAAATCAACCACGTACAATATAAAGGTTTTCAGCCCCATGTCTAAAATCATTCACTTACAAAAAAACGTTCTCAGCCCCATGCCCAGTCAATGAAGAAAAAACACATCCATGTCGAAGTTCCAACGAAAACGAAAAGCTCATCTGGCTCATCGAAAAGAATAATCACAAGATTGTTTCTTTGTAGTGCTTTTATTTAGTTTGCTACTACCATGCTACTCGGTGTTAGAAGAGAAACATAATTACATGTGTTGGAAGGTATCTGGGATGTTCTACATCCATGTCAACAAAAAAATGCCTCCAATATATAATGTATACCAATTGTTATATAATGGACTATACCAATTGTTTTCATGTACTTTAGGACCATCTAACGTTTATGTGTCATCACTCATGGAAAAAGGGAAGAAAAGACTAGAAAGGACTACAAGCAAGACTTAGATTAAATGTTAATATTTTGTATTTCTAGAATTACGCATTTCATATAATTAGTAAATATGATGGTGTTTGAATGATGCACGGAAATAACTTTCAAGTACTATAATTTTTGTACACTAGCTCACATATATGTTTTTTCAATATCAATTGATTGTAAGTCACTTATAATCAGAATTCTCATATAAATATACAAGATCATGAATTTCATCATGCCTACAACTATGTTTTTCGGATACATGTCTGATTTCATATGCACTAGCTTAAGTAAATAAACATATGAGTTGTTAGTAAACACAACATAGTTAAAACAACACAACAGACCTTGAATTACTTTGCCCGACTTTAATCACCTAATTATTAACTATCGAAGGAGTATTATTCATGTTTATTTTATACGAGTTAAAAAGTTACATGATATTCAAATTTTGAGTACACATTATTTTTTTTACATATTTCCTGTCCCAAAAATCAAAGTACAATCAATGTTCTCATTGACTTTTAGTACATATAATGCTAGCCCGTGCAGATGCACGGGTTAATGACTAGTTGTATTAACCGGAAACTTAGTACATGTGTGAATATATAGACAAACAGAGTGTCACTAGTATGCCTCTACTTGACTAGCTCGTTAATAAAAAATGGTTAAGTTTCCTAGCCATAGACATGAGTTGTCATTTGATTAACGGGATCACATCATTAGAGAATGATGTGATTGACAAGACCCATCCGTTAGCTTAGCACGATGATCGTTTAGTTTGTTGCTATTGCTTTCTTCATGACTTATACATGTTCCTATGACTATGAGATTACGCAACTCCCGAATACCGGAGGAACACTTAGTGTCGTGGAATTGTCACGACAGATGTCCTAGGGTGAGGACTTAGTCGTGAGGCCAGCGCATCTATGTAGTAGCTTGAGAGGGGTTGAGCGGAATCGAGAGACGCAACACAAGACGAGGATTTAGACAGCTTCGGGCCCCGGGAAACATCATCCGGTAATAACCCTACATGCTGTTTGAGGCTAGATCTCATTACGCTCATGAGGGAGTCGCCGTAAATCGGCTCTCCTCTAATTGTGTCTAGCCCTAGAGATTATTGATTGTTGCATGTAGCTTCTTTGGGGAGCCCTGCCCCTCCTTATATATGTTGAAGGGGCGGGTTACATGTGGAGTCCTATTAGGATTAGGACTAGTCTATCTCTAATACAAACCGGATACAAGTCCAGGTCTTAACTCCTTGTAAGACAAATATTCCTCACGCCTTTCCTTGTAAACCGGCCCACCATAGTATGAATCAGCCTTCATGAACCGCCCGTTGGGCCACCGGGTCTTGTCGCTCCTCTGACCTGCCTGCCGGGTTACCATGAATCGTAAACCGCCAGGTCCAAACGGGTCGCCAGTGGATCGTCAATTCTCAGCCGGGTCTCAAGTAAACCGCCAAGTCCGGCCGGGTTATACTTCCGGCCGGTTTACGTCGCGGGGTATATCCCCGACACTTAGTGTGCTATCAAACGTCACAACGTAACTGGGTGATTATAAAGATGCTCTACAGGTGTCTCCGATGGTTTTTGTTGAGTTGGCATAGATCGAGATTAGGATTTGTCACTCCGATTGTCGGAGAGGTATCTCTGGGCCCTCTCGGTAATGCACATCACTATAAGCCTTGCAAGCAATGTAACTAATGAGTTAGTTATGGGATGATGCATTACGGAACGAGTAAAGAGACTTGCCGGTAATGATATTGAACTAGGTATTGAGATACCGACGATCGAATCTCGGGCAAGTAACATACCGATGACAAAGGGAATAACGTATGTTGTTATGCGGTTTGACCGATAAAGATCTTCGTAGAATATGTGGGGGCCAATATGAACATCCAGGTTCTGCTATTGGTTATTGACCGGAAATGAGTCTCGGTCATGTCCACATAGTTCTCGAACCCGTAGGGTCCGCACGCTTAACGTTCGATGACGATCAGTATTATGAGTTTATGTGTTTTGATGTACCAAAGGTTGTTCGGAGTCCCAGATATGATCACGGACATGACAAGGAGTCTCGAAATGGTCGAGACATAAAGATCGATATATTGGAAGGCTATGTTTGGACACCGGAATGGTTTCGGATGAGTTCGGGCATTTTCCGGAGTACCGGGAGGTTACTGGAACCCCCCGGGGAGTCAATGGGCCTTATTGGGCCTTAGTGGAAGAGAGGAGGAGGCGGTCAGGTGGAGGGCGCACCCCCAAGCCCAATTCGAATTGGGGTGGGGGGCCGGCCCCCTTTCCTTCTCTCCCTCTCCCTCTTCCTTCTTCTCCTACTCCAACTAGGGAAGGGGGGAAACCTACTCCTACTAGGAGTAGGAATCTCCCTTGGGGCGCACCATAGAGAGGGTCGGCCCTCCCCTCCTCCACTCCTTTATATACGGGGGAGAGGGGCACCCCATAGACACACAAGTTGACAGTTGTCTTAGCCGTGTGCGGTGCCCCCTCCACATATTTCCACCTCGGTCATATCGTTGTAGTGCTTAGGCGAAGCCCTGTGTCGGTAACTTCATCATCACTGTCATCACACCGTCGTGCTGACGAAACTCTCCCTCGACCTCAGCTGGATCAAGAGTTCGAGGGACGTCACCGAGCTGAACGTGTGGAGATCGCGGAGGTGCCGTGCGTTCGGTACTTGATCGGTTGGATCGCGAAGACGTTCGACTACATCAACCGCGTTACTTAACGCTTCCACTTTCGGTCTACGAGGGTATGTGGACACACTCTCCCGCTCGTTGCTATACATCTCATAGATAGATCTTGCGTGATCGTAGGTAAAATTTTTGAAACACTGCGTTCCCCAACAGTATGGTCCATGACGTCTTTCGGCCCATATGAGGCCCTTTGTAACTCTTGGCCCATTAACGACCCGTGGTGAAACTGGCCCGTAATGAACAGTGTACCGCTTTATACCCATTAACGGCCCATTATTCCATTGGGCCGTTTCCAATCCTTGTTATCTTTCAGCCTTCTCAGGGCCCATTTATTCTTGGGCTCATTTCCAGCATTCGGTTACTTACGGCCCATTACTGGCCTTTTCTGCTTGTGGGCCAAATTCAGCCCATGGTTACAGTCGGCCCGTTTGTGGCCCATTAATCCGTTGGGCCGTTTTCATAGCGTCGTCAAATACGGCCGATTAATGATGGCCCGTTATGGTCGGCCCATGAACGGACGATTCCAACTCTAGCCCGTTTATGGCCCATACTGTGGTCTGTTATTGGCCCATGTTTGGCCAACCGATCATACGGCCGGTAGAAGGCTGATACGTCTCCAACGTATCTATAATTTTTTATCGTTCCATGCTATTATATATTCTTTTTTGGATGTTTAATGGGCTTTATTATACACTTTTATATTATTTTTGGGACTAACCTATTAACCGGAGGTCCAGCCCAAATTGCTGTTTTTTTTGCCTATTTCAGTGTTTCGAAGGAAAAGGATATCAAACGGAGTCCAAATGGAATGAAACCTTCGGGAACGTGATTTTCAGAACAAACGTGATCCAGAGGACTTGGAGTGGACGTCAAGCAATCAACGAGGAGGCCACGAGGCAGGGAGGTGCGACTACCCCCCTAGGCGTGCCCCCACCCTCGTGGGCCCCTCGTAGCTCTCATGACCGACCTCTTTCGCCTATATATACTCATATACCCTGGAAACATCATATACGGAGCCAAAACCCTATTTCCACCGCCGCAACTCTCTGTACCCGTGAGATCCCATCTTGGGGCCTTTTCCGGCGCTCCGCCAGAGGGGGCATTGATCACGGAGGGCTTCTACATCAACACCATAGCCTCTCCGATGATGTGTGAGTAGTTTACCTCAGACCTTCGGGTCCATAGTTATTAGCTAGATGGCTTCTTCTCTCTCTTTGTATCTCAATACAAAGTTCTCCTCGATTCTCTTGGAGATCTATTCGATGTAACTCTTCTTTTGCGGTGTGTTTGTCGAGATCCGATGAATTGTGGGTTTATGATCAAGATTATCTATGAACAATATTTGAATCTCCTCTGAATTCTTTTATGTATGATTGGTTATCTTTGCAAGTCTCTTCGAATTATCAGTTTGGTTTGGCCTACTAGATTGATCTTTCTTGCAATGGGAGAAGTGCTTAACTTTGGGTTCAATCTTGCGGTGCTCGATCCTAGTGACAGTAGGGGAAACGACACGTATTGTATTGTTGCCATCGAGGATAAAAAGATGGGGTTTATATCATATTGCATGAGTTTATCCCTCTACATCATGTCATCTTGCTTAAAGCATTACTCCGTTCTTATGAACTTAATACTCTAGGTGCATGCTGGATAGCGGTCGATGTGTGGAGTAATAGTAGTAGATGCCGGCAGGAGTCGGTCTACTTGTCACGGACATGATGCCTATATACATGATCATACCTAGATATTCTCATAACTACGCTCAATTCTATCAATTGCTCGACAGTAATTCGTTTACCCACTGTAATACTTATGCTCTTGAGAGAAGCCACTAGTGAAACCTATGGCCGCCGGGTCTATTCTCCATCATATTAATCTCCCGTCAACTAGCTATTTCTATCAATGTTTATTTTGCAATCTTTACTTTCACTCTTTATCATAAAAATACCAAAAATATTATCTTATCATCTCTATCAGATCTCACTTTTGCAAGTGGTCGTCAAGGGATTGACAACCCCTTTATCGCGTTGGTTGCAAGGTTCTTATTTGTTTGTGTAGGTGCGTGGGACTTGAGCGTGGTCTCCTACTAGATTGATACTTTGGTTCTCAAAAACTGAGGGAAATACTTACGCTACTTTACTGCATCACCCTTTCCTCTTCAAGGGAAAACCAACGCAGTGCTCAAGAGGTAGCAAGAAGGATTTCTAGCGCCATTGCCGGGGAGTCTACGCACAAGTCAAGACATACCAAGTACCCATCACAAACTCTTATCCCTCGCATTACATTATTTGCCATTTGCCTCTCGTTTTCCTCTCCCCCACTTCACCTTTGCCGTTTTATTCGCCCCTCTTCCGTTCATCTTTTTTCGTTTGCTTGTGTTGCCATGTGCCTTCTATGTGCTTGCATCTTTGCTTGCTAAAAATCTATTGATATGGATCCACTTAAAGTGTTCTAGTTGGATCATCTTCGATCCTTATGCGCTCGAGCTGAATCCCCAACTAGCCTAGTTGATGGGAAATCTTTAGATGAGCATGCTCATTTTGTGCGTCATCGTTTGTCTGAAAAAGGGAGACTCTTATGGGATAAAATAAACAGATTGCTGTGTTATGCTTGGAATCTTTGTGAAATTTGTGATTTTACTTGTTGCTCTAAGAATCCTAAAAAACACCTTCCCTACCTATGTGAGTTTAATGATAATGAAATCTTATCTTCTTATGCAAAGGGTGTTTATAGTTACTACGATATCGAACAAATTGAAGAATTTGTTGCTTTTAAGGGTGCTTATGAAGTTGCTTCTTTGATTGGAAAGTATGATATTACTCTCTACGAATCTGAAAATTTTGACATACTTAAATATTGCTATGAAAACTATGCTCATAATGTCTATGTCAAAGAATTTATTGAAAGAATGACCGTTGCTTCTGAAGAAAATAATGATATGCATGAATCTATAGATTATTATGATTCCAATGATTTGATTGAAATATCCCTTGATGAACATGATGCTTGCTATTCTTGTGTCCATGATGCCAATATTTATGAAGATGAATTTGCTATAGTTCCTTATGTTAAACATGAGATCGTTGCTATTGCACCCATACTTGATAGTTCCTTCGATGAAAAGCATGATTGCAATGATGTTATTATAAATTCTCTTAATGTCAATTGTGTTAATGATATGCAAAACTTCAAGCTTGGGGATGCTAGTTTTGCTATGTCTACTACTTGTTGCAATGATCATGATTGGGGTGATTTTTCTTATAATCTTGAAAGTTTGTTTAAGCCCCATGATGAATATGAGATTGATAATAGTGTTTGCAATAATATTGAAAGTGGGTTTGGAAGAGTGTCAACTTTAGATCCCACATATTTGGAGAATTTTCAATCTTATGGTATTTTTTATAAAAGTGGGTTTGGAGAGGTCATGCCTTTAGTTAATGATAATCCCACTATTTTGGAAGAGTGTCAACTTCGCATGCATGTGGGTCGTGTTGAGAATATGTTATGTGGTAGATATTTCGTTGAATTTGCCTTGATCCTACGTGTAATTATTATGAGAGAGGGAAATATGGTTGTAGAAATTTTCATGTTACTAATTTACCTCTCGTTATGTTGAGATTGCTATTGTTTCTTTCCGCTTCCTTGCATATGCTAGTTTTTGCTTGCCTTGATAATTTGTTTACCTATAAGATGCCTATGCATAGGAAGTATGTTAGACTTAGATGTGTTTGTCACATATTTTATGATGCTCTGTTTGTGCTTCAATTCTTGTCTTTCATGTGAGCATCGTCGAAATCTTTATGCCTAGCTAGGGGCGTTAAACGATAGCGCTTGTTGGGAGGCAACCCAATTTTATTTTTTGTTCCTTGCTTTTTGGTTATGTTTAGTAATAAATCTTTGATCTAGCCTCTGGTTATATTTGTTTTTGTGTTTTAATTAGTGTTTGTGCCAAGTAGAACCAATAGGATCTTCTTGGGTGATAATTGTTTGATCTTGCTGAAAAAGACAGAAACTTTGCGCTCACGAATATAATTGTTTAAACTCACCAGAACGTGACAAAATACCAATTCTTTTTTAAGTAGATCAGTACACAAATTTTCCTGGTTGTCCTAGTTTCTCAGGATTTTGTGAGTTCCAGAAGTTTTCGAACAAATCTGATTACTACAGACTGTTCAGTTTTTGACAGATTCTGTTTTTCATGTGTTGTTTGCTTATTTTGATGGATCTATGGCTAGTAATGGAGTTTATGAACCATAGAGAAATTAGAATACAGCAGGTTTAACACCAATATAAATAAAGAATGAGTTCATTACAGTACCTTAAAGTACTGGTTTGTTTTATTTCGCTGATGGAGCTCACGAGATTTTCTGTTAAGTTTTGTGTTGTGAAGTTTTCAAGTTTTGGGTAAAGATTTGATGAATTATGGAACAAGGAGTGGCAAGAGCCTAAGCTTGGGGATGCCCAAGGCACCCCAAGGTAAAATCCAAGGACACCAAAAAGCAAAAGCTTGGGGATGCCCCGGAAGGCATCCCCTCTTTTGTCTTCGTCCATCGGTAACTTTACTTGGAGCTATATTTTTATTCATCACATGATATGTGTTTTGCTTGGAGCGTATTGTATGAATTGAGTCTTTACTTTTTAGTTTAGCACAATCATCCTTGCTGTACACACATTTTGAAGAGACACACATTAATCGGGATTTATTAGAATACTCTATGTGCTTCACTTATATCTTTTGAGCTATATAGTTTTTGCTCTAGTGCTTCACTTATATCTTTTAGAGCACGGTGGTTGTTTTGTTTTATAGAAATTATTGTTCTCTCATGCTTCACTTATATTATTTTGAGAGTCCTACAAAACAGCATGGTAATTTTCTTAAATTATGAAATTAGTCCTAATATGATAGGCGTCCAAGATTAGTAAAAACTTTCTTATAAGTGCGTTGAATACTAAGAGAAGTTTGATGCTTGATGACTGTTTTGAGATATGGAGGTAGTGATATTAAAGTTGTGATAGTTGAGTAATTGTGAATTTGAGAAATACTTGTGTTGAAGTTTGCAAGTCCCGTAGCATGCACGTATGGTAAACTTTGTGTAACAAATTTGAAACATGAGGTGTTCTTTGATTGTCCTCCTTATGAGTGGCGGTCGGGGACGAGCGATGGTCTTCTCCTACCAATCTATCCCCCTAGGAACATGAGCGTAGTGCTTGGTTTTTGATAACTTGTAGATTTTTGCAATAAGTATGTGAGTTCTTTATGACTAATGTTGAGTCCATGGATTATGCGCACTCTCACCCTTCCATCATTGCTAGCCTCTTCGGTACCGTGCATTGCCCTTTCTCACCTTGAGAGTTGGTGCAAACTTCGCCGGTGCACCCAAACCCCGTGATACGATACGCTCTATCACACATAAACCTCCTTATATCTTCCTCAAAACAGCCACCATACCTACCTATTATGGCATTTCCATAGCCATTCCGAGATATATTGCCATGCAACTTTCCACCGTTCCGTTTATCATGACACGCTTCATCATTGTCATATTGCCTTGCATGATCACGTAGTTGACATCGTATTTGTGGCAAACCCACCATGCATATTATTTCATACATGTCACTCTTGATTCATTGCCCATCCCGGTACACCGCCGGAGGCATTCATATAGAGTCATACTTTGTTCTAGTATCGAGTAGTAATCATTGAGTTGTAAATAGATAAAAGTGTGATGATCATCATTCATAGAGCATTGTCCCAAAAAAAGAAAAAGAGAAAGGCCAAAAAAAGAAAGGCCCAAAAAAAGAAAATAAAAAGGGCAATGCTACTATCCTTTTTTCCACACTTGTGCTTCAAAGTAGCACCATGATCTTTATGATAGAGAGTCTCTTGTTTTGTCACTTTCATATACTAGTGGGAATTTTTCATTATAGAACTTGGCTTGTATATTCCAACAATGGGCTTCCTCAAATGCGCTAGGTTTTCGTGAGCAAGCAAGTTGGATGCACACCCACTTAGTTTCTTTTGTTGATCTTTCATACATTTTTTCCTGGATGAAAGACTTCATATAGCAGAAGATGGCTACCGGAGAGCCAACAGGGGGCCCACGAGGCAGGGGGCGCGCCCTGGGGGGGGGGGTAGGGCGTGCCCCCCACCCTCGTGGACAGGTGGTGGCCCCCATGATGTATTTCTTCCGCTCAGTATTTTTTATTATTTCCAAAAATGACTTTCATGGAGTTTCAGGACTTTTGGAGTTGTGCAGAATAGGTCTCTAATATTTGCTTCTTTTCCAGCCCAGAATTCCAGCTGCCGGCATTCTCCCTCCTTATGTAAACCTTGTAAAATAAGAGAGAATAGGCATAAGTATTGTGACATAGCGTGTAGTAACAGCCCATAATGCAATAAATATCGATATAAAAGCATGATGCAAAATGGACGTATCAGAGGTGGACTTGGGTCTTTTGTCGAGTATCACGTCGTCCCTGTCCACTGTGGAGCGCAGCGCAGTTAGTTCTTCGGCCACCAGGGCTTTGGATAACGCTTCGAGGGCTAGTGTGGCAGTTTTATTTTTGGCGCAGAGTGCTATGTCCGGATCACTAGCTAGAGTGATGATTCCATTGGGCCCGGGCATTTTGAGCTTCATGTACCCGTAATGGGGTATAGCTTGGAAGATCGTGAATGCCTCCCGCCCTAAAAGGGCGTGGTAACCGCTACTGAACGGGGCCACTTGGAATGTGATTTCTTCAGACCTATAGTTCTCCGGCATGCCGAATACCACATCTAGTGTGATTTTTCCTGCACATCGTGCCTCCCGACTAGGGATGATTCCTCTGAAGGTCGTTCTACTTTGCTCAATGCGGCTCTTGTCTATTTCCATTTTTCGAAGAGTCTCCTCACACTACAAAAAAAAGACACATCCGTGACATTTTGGGCCGAACGAAAAATTTTCTGTCATACATATGACACTTCTATGACGATAATTGTGACAAAACCCGGTATCATCATAGATGTGGTGGGCTCCTACTTCTATGACAAAAAATCATGACAGAAAATGGGCTTTTCGTCCTGGGCGGGCCGGAGACGCAGCTGCATGACATTCTTTGGGCCGTCCATGACGGAAAAAACCGTGGTAGAAGCGAGGGCGAGGAAAATTTCGGGGAGTTCCCGGTTACGGTGGGAGGTCGGGGGCCAAGCGATGCGCGTTTCTCTTGTACACGTACGCGCGTGTGTGCGAGGCGTTGGCTCTAACTGAACCCGAGCGAGGCGTTGGGCTCTAACTGAACCCGAGCGATTGCACTGCAGGCTACACGTTACTGAACCCGGGCGATCGATCGATGGCTGTTAACTGAACCCGATCGAGCGATTCCTTCGCTACTGCTGCTAACTGAAGCCGATCGATGCTGCCTCTGGGATGAACAGTGAGCGTTGCGGGGGGGGGGGATGAACATTGAACGGTGGCGTTGCCTCTGGATGAACAGGACCC
>NC_057814.1:75420263-75427817 GCF_018294505.1 Triticum aestivum | reverse complement strand
GAGGAAGTCGACGGTGGAGATGAACAGTATCCTGTGGAGTCCCGTTTTGTGGTACGCCACACCCCTCCCGATGAACAAGACCCCCGTTTCGACCGTAGGAGGTCCGTTTCATCCGTTTTGCGGTACGCCACACCCCTCTCGATCAACAGGACCACCGTTTCGACTGTAGGAGGTCCGTTTCATCCGTTTTGCGGTACGCCACACCCCTCCCGATCAACAGGACCCCCATTTCGACCGTAGGAGGTCCGTTTCGTCCGTTTTGCGGTACGCCAGACCCCTCCCGATGAACAGGATCCCGTTTCGTACGTGGCCGGTCGAACACAAGACCGTTTCCTCCGTTCTGCGGTACGCCAGGCCTCGTTTCCATCGCCTGTTCCGTCCAAGCCCTCCCGATGAACACGACCACGCATTCCGTTCCGACCCAGCCGGTTGGCTCCCACGCGTTCCGTTGCCTCCCGATGAACATGACGCATTCCGTTGCCTCCCCATGAACACGACGCATTCCGTTGCCTCCCCATGAACACGACGACGACACTGTTTCTCCGTTCTGACCCAGCCATGTCAACGAGCCCTCGCCGTACATATGCGCGAGTAGGCGGTCGAGACCCCGCCCGTATGTACACATACGTGGCCGTATTTTCTTTCTTGCACCCTGGCCGCTGTACGTACGTGTACATGCTACGTGCGCGCCTCTACTACGACACGTGCGCGCCTCTACATCCACCAGTATATATGTACGTACACGTTCGCGACCAGAATGACAACGCTACGTACGCTTCGACCAGGTGGGTCCCGACTGTCAGGCACTTCCTTGCGTGCGAAGATGTAGCTGGTGGGTCCCAGCAGTCAGGGGGGCGAATCGTTTTGTTTTTTTGCCCGGACGCACTTCCTTGCGTGCAAAGGTGTAGCTGGTGGGTCCCAGCAGTCAGGGGGGAAACACTTTTTTCGCAAAATATAGTGGCCCGTCCGGTGGGTCCCCGCTGTCAGGTGGAGGAATAATTATTTTGCGCGTAATAAGGAGGCACTTCCTTGCTGCGGCCGTGGACCCAGCTGTCAGCGCCTCCACGCATAGTACTCTTCCGATGGAAGTCGGTCGTTGACCACATTGACCACGCCGCGCCGAGAGCACCACGGCGGTGGACGACGGCGAGGCCAAGGAAGGGGACGACACGGAGGCAAGGAAGACTCGGCAGTTGTTTCCCATGCGGAGGGGAGTACGACTGTACAAGGGTTTACTGGTTCGTCTGCCGTCGCCGGAGAATAACAGCAGGTGTGGGTGAGTAGAGGGATGGCTAGGCCAGCGATGGGAGTACGGTGGGGCGGTGAGGCCTGCGCGGCAGCACAGCCGGCCGTGGGGACGAGGGAGCAGGCAGTCCCGCCGGCGCTTGTTTGAGCGGCTGGAGCAGGAAGAGCAGAGATTGAAGAAGCACGACGGCCGTTGGATGGACATCCAATAGTCAGTGCTTGTGCGTCGACCTTTTTTTTAGGAAAGCCTCAAATCTGTGGAAAACAACATACAACCCATCTGCCATTATATCTAATAATTTACAACCCATTTGCTAATTCTTAAGGTTTTTTTGGAGCCCATATTGTTTTTGTTAGCATTACAGCCCATATTGTGGCCATGGTTAAAAAATTATACGGAATTTTGCATATTTCGGTGCGGTCCGAACTGTTTTTAATCCCGAAATTTCGACTCACATTGAAACCGATTTTAAAAATAAATGTATATCAATATAAAATCCAACAAATTATCCACGCATAAAAATTAATGTAATTTAAAATCTTGAAATGAAAAAAAAGATATTTGAAACTAATTGCCGGTTTGATGTGTTTTAAAAATGTACAGCCCATTTCTCATTACTAATGGGCCATTTTCTCGGCCAGCCGAATGAAAGCTCCTCGTCTTGAAAGATTTGCAGCTCAACAGGCCTGACAAAGCGACTTACTTGGCAAATCACAAAAAAACTGGGCTGTGGCCGTGGACCCAGCTGTCAGCCTTTCCACGTACAGTACTCTTCCGATGGAAGTTGTTCCTTGACCACGTTGACCACCCCGCGCGGAGAGCACCACGGCGGTGGACGACGGCGAGGCCTAGGAAGGGGACGACGCGGAGCCGGGGAAGACGCGACAGTGGAAGCCCGCGCGGAGAGGAGTACGAGGGTTCACTGGTTCGGCTGCGGTGTGAGGCTGACGTCGCCGCAGGGCCTGGCCAGCGGTGGGAATAGTAGGGGCGGTGAGGCCTCTGTGGTAGCACAGCCGGCCACGGGAGGCAGGAGCATGTGGCACGACCGGCGCTGCTTTGGGCGGCTGGAGCAAGAAGACCAGAGGTTGAAGAAGCACTACGGCCGTTGGATGGACATCGTACGGTCACTGGAGTTAGAATCGTTCATATTGACTAAGTTGACAAAGCCCTTCGTCCCCGTCAACTTAGTAGGCCCACAAGTCAGCCTCCCACCAAGGTGGGTCCCAGCTAGCCGGGGGAGTATTCATTTTTTGTGCGTAATAAGGAGGCACTTCCGGTGGGTCCGAGCTGACAGCGGGGGGAACGTTTTTTTGCGAAATACGGTGGCCCGTCCGGTGGGTCCCAGCAGTCAGGGGGAAACAATTTTTTTCGCAAAATACTGGTGGCCCGTCCGGTGGGTCCCCGCTGTCAGGTGGAGGAATAATTATTTTCCATGTAATAAGGAGGCACTTCCTTGCGGCTGCCGTGGACCCAGCTGTCAGCCTCTCCATGTATAGTACTCTTCCGATGGAAGTCGGTCGTTGACCACATTGACCACGCCGCGCCGAGAGCACCACGACGGTGGACGATGGCGAGGCCTAGGAAGGGGACGACGCGGAGCCGAGCAAGATGCGGCAGTGGATGCCCACGCGGAGAGGAGTACGAGCGTTCACTGGTTCGGCTGCGGTGTGAGGCTGCCGTCGCCGCAGAATAACAGGGGGTGTGGGTGAGTGGAGGGATGGCCTGGCCAGTGGTGGGAGTAGTATGGGGGCGGTGAGGCCTCCGCGGTAGCACAGCCGGCCACGGGAGGCAGGAGCAGGCGGCACGACCGGCGCTGCTTTGGGCGGCTGGAGCAAGAAGACCAGAGGTTGAAGAAGCACTATGGCCGTTGGATGGACATCATACGGTCACTGGAGTATTGACTAAGTTGACAAAGCCCTCCGTCCCCGTCAACTTAGTAGGCCCACAAGTTAGTCCAACAATATGGTGGGTCCCAGCTAGCAGGGGGGTATTCATTTTTTGGGTGTAATAAGGAGGCACTTCCTTGCGTGCGAAGATATGCTGGTGGGTCCGACCTGTCAGCGGGGGGAACATTTTTTCGCGAAATGCAGAGGCCCTTCCTGTGGGTCCTAGCTGTCAGGTGGAGGAATCATTATTTTGCGCGTAATAAGGAGGCATTTCCTTGCGTGCGGCCGTGGACCCAGCTGTCAGCCTCTCCACGTACAGTCCACTTCCGATGGATGTCGTTCATTGACAACGTTGACCAGGCCGCGCCAAGAGCACCAGGGCGGTGGACGACGGCGAGGCCTAGGAAGGGAACGACACGGAGCCAGGGAATACTCGACAGTTGTTTCCCACATGGAGGAGTACGAGGGTTTACTGGTTCGTCTGCCATCGCCGGAGAATAACAACATGTGTGGGTGAGTAGAGGGATGGCTAGGCCAGTGATGGGAGTACGGTGGGTCCGTGAGGCCTGCGCGGCAGCATAGCCGGCCGCGGGAGGAGGGAGCAGGCAGTCCCGCCGGCGCTTGTTTGAGCGGCTGGAGCATGAAGAGCAGAGATTGAAGAAGCACGACAGCCGTTGGATGGACATCCAACAGTCACTGCTCTCGTGTGTTGACTAAGTTGACAGGGCGTTGCGTGTGCGTCAACCTTTTTTTATGAAAGCATAGGCATCAACCTGTAGTAGGCGCACAAGTCAGCCTCAAATCTGTGGGAAATAGCATATAACCCATCTGCCATTATTTCTAATAAGGTACAGCCCATTTGCTAATTCTTAAAAAAAATTTGGAGCCCATCTTCTTTTTGTTAGCATTACACCCCATATTGTGGCCACGGTAAAAAGTATACGAAATTTTGCATATTTCGGTGCGGTCAACTGTTTTTAATCCAGAAATATCGATTCACATTCAAACTATTTTGAAAAATAATTTATATAAATATAAAATCCAAATAATTTTCCACACATAAAAATCAATGGAATTTAAGATCTTGTAATGAAAAAATTGAAACTAATTCCCGGTTTGATGTGTTTTAAAAATGTACAACCCATTTCTGGGCAAACCGAATGAAACTCTCCTCGTCTTGAAAGATTTGCAGCCCAGCAGGGCCGATAAAGCAAGTAGGCCTTGTTTGGGTATTTCTTAAAAAAAAATAGAAATGGGCTAGCCATTTTCAGCAAGAAAAAAACACAACTGGGCTCATGATGTGGTAAACATAAATAAAACCCTGGCTAGACGGGCCACAACCCCCGCACAACCCCGTTGTTACCCTGACCCGTCGCTAAAACTAGTATAAATAACAACTGCTTATTCCTTAAAAAAAACTGCGCGACTTGCTGGGTCCCTGGTGTCAGCCGCTCGTAGTGTAATTCTCTCGTTTATTGACTACATTGACAATGGCGTGAGCCCCAGATGTCCAACCATTAGGAGGAACCATATTTTTGGGCTAGTACTATAGAGGCACTTGCTTGCGTACTGCCATGACGCTGGTGGGTCCCTACTGTGATCCTCTCCACATGCAGTCATCTCCTTGTTCCTCTCGGTTGTTGACGACGTTGACAACGCAAGAGGGCGGCGCACCACGCACGGCGAGCGAACCAAGGCCGCAAGGCGGAGGACGACGGCGAGGCCTCGGACGGAATGAACAGGAGCCGTTGAAGATGCGCTGGTCCAGTTGCAGGCGAAGGGGAGTACGAGGGTTGACTGGTTCGGGCGCGGGTGCGTGTTGGGGCTGACGTCGCCGGAGAATAACAGGACGTGTGGGGGAATAGAGGGAGGGACAGGCCAACGTTGGAGGGTACGTACAGTAGGGCGGCGGAGGCGCAGCCAGCCATGGGAGGCAGGAGCAGGCGGAGCCGACGGGGTGGTTTGGTTTGGGCGGCTGGAGGAAGAAGAAGACAAGAGATAGAAGATACACGACAGATGTTGGATGTCAATCAAACGGCTGGTAGGCAGAATTGTTTGTTGACCGGCTAGTAAGTCGACACCACCTTGGATAGGCTATTTCCTCGCGGGTCCCAAATGTCAGAATCCAAATCTGTCACGGCCATGCAGCCTTTCCTATGAAAATTTACAGCCCATTTGATGTGCTAGTTCGAAATAAGTTTGTGGGTGCTGGCGGGGGCTAATCACTTGGCTTCTGTAATGCACAGTGAGCTCAAGCAGCCGGCGAGAGTGATGTTATTTCCCTTGGTTGGGATTTGTTACAATATTTCACTCTATATTAAACGAATGGCAAGCCATTTGCCTTGTTTCAAAGAAAATATGACAGTCACAGCTGAGTTGAAAAGGGCAGGAACATCTAACTCCAGCTTACAAACTGTACAAAAGCACGAGGGTTAATTGTTCATCAGGTTTACAAAAAAAACCAGATTGAAAAGGGCAACAACATCTAACTCCAGCACTGTTTTCGGCAGTCACAGTCAAATGGATCGGTCAGGTCCATAGAATGAACATCCTGGGTCGTAAAATTTACTGGATTATGACCACAATATGTTGTAAATAGAAGCCCGGCACGTTCAGAAGCTCTTTTGCCCACCCGAAACTCCTTTTTTTGCTCTTCGACATACCCATCCGTCAAAACCATGCTGCTGATAAACTTAAGGCTGATGGACAATAGTAACCTCGCATTCAGCAAGAAGAATGTGACAAATCTTGTGTTTGCATGGTTGGCTACATACCGTTCTAGCGTTATTGTCTTCAATCGAATCTCATGAGAAGTGAGAAAATCCCGATGCTTACAAATCCACCGATTGGTTATAACTTTCTTACCCCGTCCAGTTGCCTAAATAGACATGAAGATTGAAAACAGTTAAGGTCTAAAAGAAGAGTGTCGAAAGAGCAACAGCTGAACGGTTAATTCTAGTACACTATATGCGGGCTTCCAATGTGCGTGAAATTATCACCTTTATATACAACTTCTCCAGACATGGAAAGCATTGCAGCAAGCCAATAATCTTGTTCAGATCAAAACTATTCATTTGGATATATAAGATCTTGACAGAATCCAGCACCATTGATAGGCCATCCATGGAGAAACTCTTCATTGAGCATAGAACATAATATTAGTACAAAATGTGTACTCCAAGATGATATATAAATTATGCGCAGAAATTTAAAATGCAGCTTATGGTTACAAGTGTAGATGATAATATAAAGTACCTGGAGAACTGTGGAGCCAAACACCATATTGAAATGAGCACAGAGATCATGTATTACACCCAAGGTCTCCAGTTTAGGCGCAGAGAGGACAGTTATTTGCAATGGTGAATAACTAGAATCAAGGATCAACCTTTGAAGTGAAGGGGCATCTTGGATGATGAGCTGCCTTCCATCAAAAGAAATTCCAATTCTTACAAGGTTAGGCGACTTTATTTGGAGACAACCGATTCTAACTATGAAAACAAGCACCAAGCACTCCAGCGCAGGGCAACTGGAGTGGATGATGCTGTGCAATGAGGCCTCCGATATACGAACCCGCACAAGTGAAAGTTTCTTGAGAAATGGGAGTCGAAGGTTTAGTACCAGATTGTCTGGTAGGTAGCACAGCGCAAAGGTGGCGGAGTGGAGAGAGGACGAAAACCGCGAGATGGACATCGGTGCTGAGGGCACAAGTTCATGGCGTTCGGTATGTGGTATGTGATTTCCAGGGGAATAGTAGAACTCAAGCAGCTGTAGTTCAGTGAATTCAGGGGATTTCAGCCAGGCGTCCACCGTGCAGGGCATGGTATGCTTGCTCAGGTAGCATGACGGGATGCAGAGGCTTTGAACGGAGCCCTGGTGGGAGGAGATGATGGCTCTGGGGATTTCAAAATCATTGAAGAGAGATAGCTGACGACAGTCGAGATTAAGGGGCACGGCGAGCCATAGACGGCGCCACCGAATTGAGAGGACTTGGGTGCGGCAGCAATCCTTGGTGGGGAGAAGCGAGATGATCTCCCCAAGGACGGCATCCGGGAGATCGCTGATGCGGTCCACCCGAGATTCTACGGGTTCTTGGGATCCAGTGGGGGCGGGGTCGCCGCTTCTCCCCGCGTTGCCGGGTGCGGGATCTACAACAGGCATCGCCGTTGGAGGGAGCCTCATCTTCTTGGCGCTGGGGTCAGCCGACTCCATTTTCCTCGAGGGCGTCGCGTTGCGCTCACGGATTTGAGCAGAGTAACGAATGACGAGCCTAGTTGTAGTGCGAGCGAAGAAGAAGGGGAGCTGGGGGTTTTCTGTAGGAGTGAGGAAGGAGGGGAGCTGGGGTTTTCTGTAGGAGTGAGGTGAGGAATTTGGGGGTACGAGTGGAGCGAGCTGACGTGAGGTGGGTGGGAGCGAGGAGGAAGA
>NC_057814.1:75419235-75420077 GCF_018294505.1 Triticum aestivum | reverse complement strand
AGCGCCTCTCATTCAGTAAATATATGGGCTTTTGAATTGATTTTACTATTTACTAGTGTGGATGGGCTGTTTTGTCTTGGGCCCAGAGAAACAATTACTACTAGTACAGTGGAGACACTCTATAGCTACCCAGAAAAACAATTACTACTAGTACAGTGGAGACACTCTACCACTTCTGGCTCCTCCTAGGTCATTGAAATGTCTCCCTCTACTGAATGCCGTTATACTTTTGTTCACCGACATGAGGGCCATGCAGCGCGCGGGCCCAAATGCCATCCACCAAATTAGAAGGCAGTATGCAGGCGGAGAGTCACCCCGGTCGTAGCGCGACAGTAACGAGCCGTCGTATCACAAAACCCCACCTCCCCGCAGTCTAAGTTTGACAGACGAAGCAACCATCATTTCACTCTTCGCTGAATCCCCTTCTCCCTCACCGTCTTCAAGAAAGGCAAGACTCGCATCTGCCACTATTCTTCTCTCCGAACGAAGGGAAGGTAAGCGGATCCGTGATGTTGGTATATTTTCGTTCAGAGAGAAAAAAAGAACTTTTGCAGAGCAGTAACCGATCCTCACTCTCTTTTTTGTTTCATTGTCATTGCGATTGTGTTTTCCTTTCAGTGGTCTCCTAGTATTCGTCAGTTTCATGATGGACCAAGGAGAACCAGGCAAAGATCTGCCGAAATTGGAGCAGACGCGGGAGGCTGATCCCCACGAGACAGAGAGCTCCAAGAAGATGGAGGCAACCACCGGGACGACCCCAGATACGCTCACGGCCACTACTGAGATGGTCAACGCGCCGTTTGAGGTTACAGCCCCCGTGGCACTGCAGGAGCAGTTTTCCC
>NC_057814.1:75394006-75418945 GCF_018294505.1 Triticum aestivum | reverse complement strand
CCAAGGTGATTTCCTTCTTTGCCGATCTCGATTGTGGTTTTTCATCTAAGTATGTGGTGATTTTTTTAGAAAAGGAAGTATGTGGTGATTAATAATGCAAAATTTTATTAGCTTCGATGCCATGCTATACATAGTGGTTTAAATAACTTGTGTTTCTTATACTGAAAAGTAATTCAGAATTTGTTTCTGTTTCAATTAGAGCCCTGATGCAGACAAGGATTGTGTGGTTGTACATGTCACTCGCTATGTGGCGGACGACCTGAATATACGCACTGGGAAAATAGAGTTCTTAGGCTGTTGGATCCTGGAAGCCATTTGCGGTTATACCAATGAAGAGTTGTATTCCAGCCTCACTGTTGTCAGGCGTGTTGTCCGGGGTGTACTGAAGCACAAGAAGTTCAAAGCTACTCCTTCGTTTGTGAGGCATACTGTTCTTGTCAAGCTTACGCATGAAGATGATGTGGCATGCCTCCACAAACAAGTTTATCAGTGGCAAGGCCACAAGGTTGTCTTCATGAAGGTTCACAGGATTGAGCTGCTGCGGGACGTCCTCGATGATGTTCATGGCAAGGTCCGTCTTGTGTCCAGCCCAAATTAGATCGAGGCATGAAATAGTTGCCCCAGCTAGTGTTTAATTGTAGTTTGGATTGTGTCTAATTATCCGAACCTTGCCTGTTATCGACCCCTCTGGGACTAGTACTCTGTTTGAATCCGTCTATGGGAACTGCTGCTACTTTTGTGTGCCCGTGAATCATGTGAGAACCATCGTAATTGTTGCCGAAACAGATGCGTCCTCACTAGTTTTTTCATGAATATGGCATGGTAAGACATAAGTTGTCACGGTTTATCATACGAGCAGTGTGTGTTTTGATGAAATAGAGCACTTGTTCGAGAACCGTGCGCTGGCGTATACATAAGTACTTGTAAACACTATTGGTGCTACCCCACTTGTAAGCAGTTGTGCAAAACACGACACATTGGCTCAGCTCGCTTCACACTAGGCTATCGACCAGCTAACAATCAACAATCTGCTGTCTGACATATAAGCAACTATGTATCTTGTTACAGTGGTTCATGCAGTTAATTGAGGCCACAATGTAATAAATTCCAAACGTTCACACGCTAGTCCAGCGCTCATGTGGAACACTCACATTAAACTCGTCTTGATAAAAAACTTGAAAAGCATAAGTTAAGCAATTTTATACATCTCAATGATTCATAGAACATAACAAACATATACTAGTTCACAGCGAAAGACAAAGTTGTGAGAAGGTTTACAAATCAGGAAAAAACAAGCAAGGCTTCTCTGAGCAAAGGGCCTCCCGGCAGGCTTAAACTTCCTGGAGTTCACTCTGGTTTTTTCTTGTTGCCACCATCCAGGGTTAGGTTCTCTCATTCCAGAATAACCAATTATAATTGTGGTCTCAGCTGGAATGCTGAACTGAACCATGTAGTGTACTGACCAGCTGAAATGCTTGTGCATTCCACTAAACTTAAGCACCACTATTTGCAGAAATAAGCAGACCACAATGCCTCTTGTCCGCGCACCTGTCCAAAAAACCGCCGTGCAGCCGTGCCAGCTAGTCCTCGGTCCATGGATGAACTGGTAGAAAGTGCATTCCGGACTAGGATGCAGTTGTTTTCGCTCGTCCCTGCACTGCAATCAGGAAGTAAAACGTACGAGCAAGCTTCTTTTAGATTGCGTTGGTCATTCTTCCTTAGTTACTACCAATGTAGGGATACCTTGAAGACGGGAGGTTAGACGACGGCAACGAGGGATAGCCATCTCATTTTGCGCAGTTGTACTAAAACTGAGGTGTGTGCTTTTGATTGCGCGGATAGAAACGATACGGAGACAGACATCCCGAAACGATATGGAGACAGACATCCCTGTTTGCGCAAATACGAAATACGGTTATTTAAACAGTGACAGATATTACTACTTTCCGCCGTTTCCTCTTAGAACCAAGTCCTAGATTCATGCTACAGCTTTCCCACTTTCTTCCCTGTTTGAACCAATGCTTTGAGTCAACTATATGAACTAGCTTTACTTCTAATAATAGTAGAAGTCTAGGTGGCTTTGGAATAGCGGACAGAAGTAGAAAAGGATCCACACGAAGGGAGCTGGGGCAGTAGAGCAAGGCAGGTTTCGAAGGAATATATACCTGAGGGTCGTCGGCATGTGGCAAAGACGGCGTCGGGAGGCCGCATCTTGGCCACAATACCGCAGGGAGGAAGAAGGGGTCGGAGGCCCTCCCGAGCCGGCGCTCTCTCGGAGAGAACGGCACGGCCGCCGATCGGGACTCGCGGGCAGCCGTTGGTCTCCTCCCTCGTCGCCGACGACAGCGTGAACGATGCACCTACACCCCTGCCCCGGTCGAGGTTGTCCGACCGGATTTGTGACCAGCCGTGAGCTGAGAGAGAGTGTGGCCACCTATGTGTTGCTTAGATCTAGAGAGCATGAGAGAGTAAACGAGAGGAACCCTAGTAAAGCAAGCGCTAAGGCTCCTGCTTTTATATATAGTGGAGTGATTTTGTTGTACCAGCTTCAAAAAAATGCGCTCCTACGTGTACCCGCGAGTGGGTGTGAGAGAACTAGTGCGTGCGTGCACCGCTTCTCTTCGTGAGAGTACAATATACTATGCCCAAAGAACGTTCGCCACAAGAGTAATAGTATAAGTGTGTGATGTGTGAGCTAAAATAAAATATGTGCGCCGTCTTTTGTTTTTTAGAAGTTCTGAGGGTAGGGTGTGAAGAGCACATATGTGCGTGACGTCTACCTACAGATAGACGGTGGGTGCGACGTGCGAGTCTGCGAGAGGACTCGGGAGAGTCGTGACTCGTGAGGGTGCGTGTGCGTGAGAGAGAGGGGGGCACGTATCAATGCAATGCATGTGTCCGTAAATCATTATCCGACAAACGTTCGCTGTCGGAGTAAATGGCCACGGGTAGCCTAACCGGCTCCCCCTGGCACTTAAAAAATTATCAGGCCATTTAAGCCTTCAAGCATACAAAGCATGGGGCCGCCTTCCCCCGTCCGGCTATCCCCAGGGCCGACTCCCAGAAGGCGACCCAGTCTCAGAAACCTTCCCCAAGAAAGCTACGAGATGGCCGACTCCAGGAAGCCGGCCCCAAGAATGCCGACTCCCAGAAGCCGGCCATGAAGAATGCCGACTCCAAGAAGCCGGCCCAGATCGCACCCACCAAGTCTGCATCCACGTAATGGTGATAAGACGGGGCGTGGCCGCAGTACAGCCCACTACCCCCGAATCCCGAAGCAGGCATGGCCACAGGACGCCGTACGGGTCAGCCATCTCCCGTCCGGCGCGGCACTGTAGCCATGTTGACCTCGACGTCACCCACGACAAGCGCCAGTACGGCCCGCGGGCGGCGGGCCCCTTTAGCCAGAGAGATGCTCGAAGGCGGCCCTGCCTCCCCTAGTCGGCCAAGGGCGTAGCCGGCTCCCAAGAGCCGGCTACCTCCCTCCCTCGAAACATGTGCCTCATTAAGGAGACAAGACGAGGTAAGGCTACAGTGAGAGCCCGCAAGGCGGCTGCACTGTAGCCACACTTACCTCGACGAAGCCCTCGTCATCAGGGGTGAGGCAACAGTAACCAGCCGCCGACAAGACCCCCAAGCGGTGGGGCCGGCCTGTCGACCAAGAGGCCGGCAGCCGGCGGGACCCACCAGTCGGCGGGCCCCAATGACCAGCAGAGAAGCTGGTGAACACAGACACTGATGGCTGGGACCCGCGCCCAGCCGAATTACTATTGTACCCCTTGGGGGTAGGCCTATATAAACCCCCCGGGGCACCCATGCAAAGGGTTGGTCTCATAGAATTACACACACCACATAGAGAGAAAAGGAGAGCTAGCCTGGCCCTTCTTCTCCCTCCAACCTGATAGCTCAAGGAGCATTTGTAGCTACTCATTCTGATCTAGTGATCATGCGGAGACCCCGCAGAGCAGGACTAGGGGTGTTATCTCCACGGAGAGCCCCGAACCTGGGTAAGATTCACCGGCGTGCATGTCTTCGCCTCATCCCGTTTCCAGGCACCGGCGACGTCTTACTGGCTCTCACAATGATAAGCCACCCGTTGGCATATGTCGCACCTACCACCCGACATTTGGCGCCCACCGTGGGGCCAGGTGCACCGTCATCCGGAGACCTGTTCTGGACGGGAACCCTTTTCCTCCCCCGCGAGCGCAACCAGCCTGCTGCACCCGACGGCGTTTGCCCCGACGCGCTGCAAGGCGTCGATGACGCCTGCGCAGCGAGCTGCCTCGCCGATCTGCTCGGCGAGACTCGCATCTCCGACGAGCCCGCGTCCGACGCGGGCACGGACTACCCCGAGAGCCGCCTCGTCAGCCTCCTCGACCAACTTCACATCTCCAGCGAGCCTGCTGTAGACTTGGAGTCGGTCGGCTCCACCGACCCGATGCTTGTCGATTCCGACACGGCATCGCTCGACGCCTACCCCTCCGACGTGGTAGTCTTCGACGACCCTCTCCCTCAAGCTGACAGCGGAAGCAGTGCTATCACCGAAGTGTTGGTCATCAGCCACGTCGCCAACTCGGGCAAGAACGTCCACGACGCCCTGGAAGCGGCGATGCATGACTTATCCGTCCCCATCCCGGCTGACGCCGACGCCGAGACCCTGGAGGCACGCCGCCTCGCCCTCATCGCGGAAGGCCAGAAGATAGCCTCCATGAGACGCCTCACCGAGGCTCACCAGCGTGAAGTCGACCGCGCCACCTTTGGCACGCCTCCTCATGGCGGGTCGAGCCGAGCCGGCCTCGTCCAGAAGCGTGGCGCGGCCATCGCCAGCATGCTGGGGGCGGACCGCCCCGTCTTCACCACCCCGCTCGAGAATCTGCGAGCCGCTCAGGCGGCCGCTGAAGAGCTAAATGGGCTGGGAGCCGATGAGCTCCCCTACATGACCAGGCGAATCCAACAGCTGATCGATGCGGCCGCGGAGCGGCATGAAGCCGGCGCCCACGCTGAGAGTCCTCCCCCGCGCCGAGAGCATGCCGCGACGTCCCGGTCGCCGACTGCGAGTGGCGCCCGCGCGAGGAAAGACAAGGAGCCGGCTGCTAGCGGCAGCCGGACTCGGATCACCATCGAGCGCGACGCGGAAGGCCGCCCTCGAGCAGTGGAGCGCCAAGGAAATCCGCCTCCTCCCCCGCCCCGAGGGGAGAGATGTCCCACCCCGCCGCCTGTCACGCATCCGACTCTTGGTGGCCGACTAGGCCACCGCGAAGGAGTCGGCGAGAACGACGCCCGCCACCGGATCGACCGCCTAGCTCGATCCCTGGCGCTAGAAGAAGAAGACGATGTCGGCCCGCCATGCGTTGGCCCCCGCATCCGCGACGAGCCCTTCCCCAAAGGTTCTCGCTCCCCAGAGACACGCCCAAGTACAACGGCTCTGTGAAGCCGGAAGATTGGCTCATCCACTATTCTACTGCTGTCAGCATAGCCAACGGCAACAGACGCGTAGCCGTGAAGCAAATGGACTCATCCTCTCCGGCATCAAGCCCCGACTGGTCGTACCACTGGAGCGATCGGCCGGCTACTGGCTCGATGAGCTGCCGGCTGTCCTCTGGAGCCTGCGTACTACCCCTAACAAGTCAACCGGCTTCACTCTGTTCTTCCTTGTATATGGTGCCGAGGCAGTCATCCCAACCGACATCGAGTTCGACTCGCCTCGGGTCACCATGTACACGGAGGCGGAGGCCAAGGAAGCGCGAGAAGACGGCGTCGACCTGCTGGAAGAAGGCCGACTGTTAGCACTCAGCCAGTCCGCTATCTACCAGCAGGGGTTGCGTCGTTACCACAACGGCAAGGTCAAGCCAAGATCTTTCCAAGAGGGCGACCTTGTGCTTCGGCTGATCCAGCGAACAGCCGGCCAGCACAAGCTCTCGGCCCCTTGGGAAGGCCCTTTCATCATCAGCAAGGCACTAGGCAACGACTCCTACTACCTGATCGACGCACAAAAACCAAGAGCACGCAAGAGGGACGATTCCGGCAAGGAGTCGGAGCGACCATGGAACGCGAACCTCCTGAGAAGATTTTACAGTTAAAAGCAGTATGTATCATGCTACCCTTTTGTATTAAGTACGAAACAACGGCCCCCCCGAGGAGCACTCGGGGACTGCCCTTCTTTATCTATGAATGACGAGTGTCATATTCATGAATGTATTATTACATTTGATTTTCTGTCTGGCACCGGGTTCGACTAGTCAGCCCGGGGACTGGCCGCCTCAAGTTATATTAAAGTTCTACCTGAAGTCAGACAAGTAGTGTGCCGGCTCCCGAGCCCTCTCTTGTTGAAAGTCGCAGCTCGAAGAACCGACTGTCCGACTAGCAAGAGCCAAAGGCAGAAAGGATGCCCACACGAAAAACGGCTAAGGACTAACGAACTTATATAACGAAAAGACGGCCTTCAACCACGCTTGCCGGCTGTCAAAACAGCCGGCTGGCCGGCCTCCCAAACACTTCGCTATAATCCAACAAAGCTAGAGTACTTGCCCTCCCAACTGGCCAAACACTTCTCCAGCCACAGATTGCAGAGCAACTGTCCGACTGGGGAGGCGGCAACCAAGGGAGGGCGGCAAAGGAAACAGCAGAAGGATGAAAAGCAAAGAACAAGGGAAAGCCAAACACATGCATAAACATATTTAGATATAAGGCCCCCAACAGGCCGGCAATCAATATAGTTCGGATACACCCCCAGTGGGTGGAATTGTGCAAACCTAACAAAATACTGTTCCAAGAGTGGCAAGACAGGAAAATAAAGGCGGCAGACTAGACTAAGGGCGCGGCGTGGGAGCCGGGTTGGTCGGTGGAGACGGCGCCACCCGCTGGAGGAGTGGCCGGCTGGCGGGTCTCGGATTGATCATCGCCGGCTGCAGGCGGTGCACCCCCGCGCGCCTTGTTGCTGGAGGCACGATCAAGCTGAGGCTGACCGGCCGCTCCACCATATGGCCCGGCGTCTTCACCCTCCTCCTCCTCCTCCTCGCCCTCGTCGCTGGAGTCGATCTCCTCCGCCGAGTCCTCGCCGTCTGCCGGGTTCAGCCCGAACCACTCCTCCGGCTGGGCAACACCGTTGTCGTCCACCTCAGGAGCGAAGGCGCTGGTATCGGTGTAGTCGGCGATCGCCGAAGCCCGCCGGATGATAGCCGGCCGCGCCGGCTCCAGCTCCGTGTCGGCCTGCTGCCGCCAGGTGGCCAGCTGGTCTAGACTCAGCCCGGGATACCAGGCCTTGACGAACTCCAGCACCCGCCTGGCGCCGGACCGAGCCGCCGAAGCCTTCCAGGCCTCGAAGCGGCCGACCGCCACCTCCAGCCAGTCGGCAGTCCGACTGGGGGTGCGGGGAATCACTTCACCAGGCCAGAGAGCGGCCAATACCTGCGCCCCGCCACGCTGAAGCCGGCGGAGCAGGCGATGAGCCAGCTGGAGGCGGGCCTGGATCGCCAAGAGCTGCTCCTCCAGCGACCGGCGAGCGTTTGGTGCGATCTCGGCGCCAGCCTGCCTTTGTGCCTTGCGGTGGGCCTCGACGACTTGGTTGGCGGTGGTAGAGTAGCCAGGGAAGTACTCTGCGCAAGGAAGAAAGAGAAAGAAGAGAAAAACACCAAGTCAGAAAACAAGCCAAAACGGCAAGCAGCAAGAAAGGACGAAGAGGAAGGCGGCTTACCGTCAACCAAGTCTTCGATCTGGCCATAGCCGTTGATCAGCGCCAGCTTCGCTTCGGCCCATCTGGCCGCCTCTGTTTCATACTCGGCTTGGAGGGCGGCCTCGCTGTCCCGCACCGCCTTCAGGGCCGCCTTGTGGCTCTCCTCCTGGTCGGCCAACCTCTTGGCCAGGCGGTCACGCTCCTGTGCCAAGGCGGCAAACTCGGCCTCCTTAGCACGGAGGGCGGCCTGAGTCCCGCCCAGCTGCTCCCTTAGATTGGCGTTGGCCGCTGCAGGGATGGCAGAGAAAAAAGAAGCAATAAGAGGAAGTTGTCAAGGAAGATCCGACCCGATTGCTCAGCAGTCGGCCCGAATCTCGGGGACTAAACCCAGTGGGTGCGCTGACGCGCCCCCACGTGAGATAAAAGATGAAGCACTTACCCCGGCTCTCAGATAAGTCAGCAGTCTTCTGGGTCAGCTCCCGAGCCTGGGAGTTGAAGGTAGCCGCGCGGAGGTTGTGGTAGTCCTGCAAGCCAGGCAGAAGAGCGAATGAGAACAAGAATAGCAAAACAAGGTCCGCTAGGAAGTTCCAAGCCGCCTGCTCAGCAGCCGACTCGGAACTCGGGGACTACACCCAGTGGGTGCGCTGACGCGCCCCCACGAAAGAAACCAAGATCAAAAAAGCAAAGACAAGAAGACTAACCCGGATGGCCGCCCACGTCGCAAGGAACTCGTCATTGTACTTCCTCAGCGCCGCAGCCTGGGCTTGAAGCTGGGTCCGGACGTCCTGCGCGGCCACGTTCATCACGACCGTCCCTCCACCCGGCGTCCACCCCGAGCTGGCGCTGGCCGCCTCCATGTCCTGGGCCGACGAGCTGGAGCCCGCGGCCTGCTGTGGCTCCGATGCAGCCTTCTGTGGCTCTGATGCAGCCTTCCCCGCGCGCTGGCGCGACGGCGTCCGGACCACCAGATCAGTCCTCACGGCCGGCCGGCCCCCGGCCGATTGCATAGGCGGCAAGTTAGGCCGGCTGCCTTGGGTCGCCCCAGTCGGCGGAGCCGGTGCCGCCTCCCTCTCCAAGAGGACGACGCTGTCCTCCCTCTCCAACCCCGGCTGGTCACCGCCGGCTTCTTCTGGCGGGGGCTCTGGGGCCTCAGGCGCCGCGACGCGCAGAGGGGTGACTAGCAAGGCCCCCTCCGCCGTCGCCGCGTCCGCAACCTCCGCCTGGGCCTTGGCCGCTGCTTCGGCGCGCGCCTTCGCTGCCTCCTCCTCCTGCGCCGCCTTGGTGGCGGCCACCCTCAATGCCTCCGCCTCCCGCTCCTCCCGCGCGTTCCGCTCCGTCGCCGCCTGAAGATCGGCACGGGGGTCCACGCGGCGAGTGGTGCTCCCGGATCCTCCCGGAGACCCAACGACGGGGGCGGCAGCAACCCGCTCGAGCGACAATGGAGCCCTGATTTTTTGAGAAAGGACAGGGATTCAGGAACTACCAGAGAAAAGAGGAAAGAATACATGAAGGAATATATACTTACGCCGACACCGTCTGCGGCTGCTTCACCGCCTTGCGGAAGCGGGCCGCCTTCGCGGCCGCCTCTTCCCGTCTGGTCGCCGCTGCCCCGCCCTTGGGCTTCTTCGGCCGACTGCCGAACAAGCCCGACGCGGCGCGATGCTTCTGCCCGCCGCCCCGAGCAGGCGGCGCGGCGGAGGAACCTGCGCCGTGGCCAGACGCCGGCGTGGGACGACTTCCGCCTCGTCGTCATCCGGCCAGTCGTCGAAGCTGACTCCAAGCCCAGAGCCGCCTGCCTCGCCGCCGGCTTGGCCGCCGCTCGCCTCTGTGTTGTCATCCATGGCGGCCACCCCCAAGTCGGGGTCCTCCAGATCGTGCTCCGTCCGGTCGGGGACGAATTGGCGCTCTGCCTCCGACCCGCCTGCAGGCCGAAGGAGAGGGCTCTGTCGAGACATGTCGACTAGTCAGAGTCGGCCAAAAGGAACTCGGCGACAAAACTAAGAGAAAAAAGGGAAAAAGAGAACATACCGTGGGCGGCGGGTGAGCTCGGCAATATGGCTCCTTGCCAAACTGCCACTCTGCGGAGAGCTTGCAGTTCGCAAGGTAGTTCACCATGTGGGGCACTTCGTCGTGCGGCATGTCTTTGGTGCACATCCGGCTCGGATCGAGCTGGCCGCTCATCTGACAGATCAGATGAGGGCGGCTCTGAAGAGGAAGCACCCGGCGCGTGACGAAGGCGGCCAGCAGGTCGGGCCCAGTCAGGCCCTCCGACTGGATCATCACCCGCAGTCGGGCGACAGTCGCGGCTCCAGCCTGCATCAGCGTCACAGCCCGATAGGACCACTGGGGCTGCCTACCCGCCGGAGGGCCGGCTACGTAAGCTGGCAAAATGACGTAGTCGCCTTGCGGGGTGAGGTTCTTCACGTAGAAGTATGTCTTCTGCCAGAGCTTCACCGACTGGATCAGCGTGATGACGGTCACCCTCCGCATCACGATGAAGGCGCCACTCTGAGCCGGCACACCCTGCATACGCGTGCCCAGCTTGGACTGGAAGAACTCCCCCCAGAGCTCGAGGGTGGGGAGGACGCCGAGATAGCCTTCGCACAAGGTGACGAAGGCGGACAGCAGCACCACCGTGTTCGGGGTGAGGTGGTGCGGCTGGAATTGGTAGAATTCGAGAAAAGAGCGGAAGAAGGCGCTTGCTGGCAAGCCGATGCCGCGCAAGAAATGCGAGCGGAAGACCACCCGCTCGCCTTCCTCCGGCTCCGGCGTGATCTCCTTCTCCGGCGCGAGACGGACCCGCACCTTGTCCGCGCCGGGCAGCCGCCGCGTCTTGCGGAGGAACTCGATGTGGTCCTCATGGACGTTGGAGCCGTCCCAGTCCCCGCCGTACTGCATAGCGGCGTGAGGCCGGCGAGAATGAGCGCGGCGGCGGGAAAGGAATGGTGGGACGGCGCGGCGGCGAGGCGCTGCTGCGAGGGAGAGCAGGAGGAAGAAGATGGCGGAGAGGAGAGGAGCGTGCGAGCGCCTGCCGCTTCCCCCTCCCCCTACTTATAGCCTCGTGCGGCGAAGCCGAGGAGGCGAGGCGTGGGGTGGGACGTGGGATTAACTGCACCCACTCCCCCCACGTCCCGCGATTACCGCGCCCAAAGACGTGCCGAAACCGCCGCAGGAAGACATGCAGACGGCTTTCGGCCGCAGAGAATCAGCGCCTGGGCCCGGGCGTAGGAGTGGTGGGCCCCCGACCTGCGGAGACGTCTTGTCGCGCGCGTGGGCTGGCAGGCTTTTCAGCCAAGGGATGCCACGTGGTTCGCAGGCGGCGAGCGGCCGGCCCGCAACCCGGCACGCGCGCCAACAGACTCCCGCCCTCCGACTTTAAAAATTTTGGCCAAGACGGCGCGCCCAACCGAAGCCGGCTCCCAGCTGCCGGCTCGTCAAGATAGGAAGCTGACCGAGCTTCTCGACTTCCACCCAACCTCGAAGCCCAATCAGCTTCGGGGACTACTGTCGGAGTAAATGGCCACGGGTAGCCTAACCGGCTCCCCCTGGCTCTTCAAAAATTATCAGGCCGTTTAAGCCTTCAAGCATACAAAGCATGGGGCCGCCTTCCCCCGGCCGGCTATCCCCAGGGCCGACTCCCAGAAGGCGACCCAGTCTCAGAAACCTTCCCCAAGAAAGCTACGAGATGGCCGACTCCAGGAAGCCGGCCCCAAGAATGCCGACTCCCAAAAGCCGGCCATGAAGAATGCCGACTCCCAGAAGCCGGCCCAGATCGCACCCACCAAGACTGCATCCACGTAACGGTGATAAGACGGGGCGTGGCCGCAGTACAACCCACTACCCCCGAATCCCAAAGCAGGCATGGCCACAGGACGCCGTACGGGTCAGCCATCTCTCGTCCGGCGCGGCACTGTAGCCAGGTTGACCTCGACGTCACCCACGACAAGCGCCAGTACGGCCCGCGGGCGGCGGGCCCCTTTAGCCAGAGAGACACTCGAAGGCGGACCAGCCTCCCCTAGTCGGCCAAGGGCGTAGCCGGCTTCCAAGAGCCGGCTACCTCCCTCCCTCGAAACATGTGCCTCATTAAGGAGACAAGACGAGGTAAGGCTACAGTGAGAGCCCGCAAGGCGGCTGCACTGTAGCCACGCTTACCTCGATGAAGCCCTTGTCATCAGGGGCGAGGCAACAGTAACCAGCCGCCGACAAGACCCCCAAGCGGTGGGGCCGGCCTGTCGACCAAGAGGCTGGCAGTCAGCGGGACCCACCAGTCGGTGGGCCCCAATGACCGGCGGAGAAGCCGGCGAACACAGACACTGACGGCTGGGACCCGCGCCCAGCCGGATTACTATTGTACACCTGGGGGGTAGGCCTATATAAACCCCTGGGGCACCCATGCAAAGGGTTGGTCTCATAGAATGACACACACCACATAGAGAGAAAAGGAGAGCTAGCCTGGCCCTTCTTCTCCCTCCAACCCAACAGCTCAAGGAGCGTTTGTAGCTACTCATTCTGATCTAGTGATCATGCGGAGACTCCGCAGAGCAGGACTAGGGGTGTTATCTCCACGGAGAGCCCCGAACCTGGGTAAGATTCGCCGGCGTGCATGTCTTCGCCTCATCCCGTTTCCAGGCACCGGCGACGTCTTACTGGCTCCCACAATGATAAGCCACCCGTTGGCATATGTCGCACCTACCACCCGACATTCGCCACAAGCCTTTTCCTGACGAACGCCGTAAGAACCGTTAGATCGGCATCGGACAGTGTCAGTTTTGTCATGTCATTTAACAGAACAGCCACTCCTCCTACACACAAATCTTCCACGTGAGTGTTAGCAACTGCCGTATGCTCCCTCCGTTCCGAAATGCAGTGCATATAGCTTTATTGAAAATTCAAACCTCGCAAACTTTTACCGAGTTTTCGTGTACCAAATTGCACATGTAGAATACCATGTATATATCATTTCATTCATCTTCGAGAGGTAACTATAAAGATGGGTGAGGAGTCTACAAAGAAAGACCATCGTATCACCAGCAATTTCAAGCATCCTTTAGTGTCGAGGAATATCATAGGAACTCTATATGATATGATTTTTATAGGATTTTTTCCTTTAGAGCCAATTGGTTCATAGGAATAGATTCATATACTCCACATTTCAAAGGAAATAAACATGATATCATTTCTATAGCTTTAGAGCCACTTGGTTCATATGAATGGATTCCTATACTCCCTTAATTTCAAAGGAAAATAGACATTAGCGTATATTCAATAGAAAATTTCCCATGATATGAACCAAATTACATCTCTTTTCTAATCCCTCCTCATAGGAATTGAGATACATGTCATCTCTAGATTCAATAGAAAAGTTCCTATGATGTGAACCAAATGACATCTCTTTTCCAATCCGTACTCATAGGAATTGAGATGCTCCATGTCATCTCTTTCCCTACAACTTCCATGTATACATCTTCTATTCCTAAATAGATAGTACAACCCACTAGTAGCTTTTTTCCAAAAGCTGCAACTATGGCACAAGAACTATATAGTGTGCCAATAACTTTGAAAGATGGTCGCTGGATGAAGCTAACCTGACAGTGCAGAGATAGGCAAATCCGAGCACTACTGGCCGTTGGATATCATCAACATTCCACCAGATCTGCCACATGTACAATTTAGAAGACTCCATGGTTGAACTTAAGCATAATGCACAAACCTCAAAACACAAGCACTTCTCCTTTGTTCTAGAATCTTCTGTATCATAATTGATTATATTTTTCTAAATGAATTGCCATTATTTGTTTTTTACTTTATGATTTACAATGCACAACCCCATGAATCTTAACATTTTTATAAAACTAATTGATTTTGAATGAGATGAACTATAAGAACTAAACGAACATCTACATCATGCATATATGACTCAAAGCTTTACATGCTATAGTGTGTATTTATTCATAATTTGGTTTCGAAATCTCATGCGTTCAATACATGTGTACCTTACTAGTTTTGAGTAGAGTAGCAAATTTCACGCGGCCCCGGGTATATCAAAATGCAGGGCCCATGCATCATTGCCTTTCGGTCGAACCTACGTCCACAATTTTTTGTACGTACTATATCTCCACTAGTCCCCGAACCCAAAATGCCGCCTCATTCCCGTAAAACCAAGCGGCCCACACATATTTAAGGCGTCGACTCGAACCCGTTTACTACGACGTGGCCCCGCACGCCGTAGTACTCCTACAAACCCTACCTCCGCACTCATCAACGGTTTTCTTCACGAGGACGAGGGAGAAGCCGATTTGTAGTGGAGGCGCTTTCAAAAAAAGGATCTGTAGTGGAGACCCCTACCCTAGGGTGCCCTAGGTAGCTGCCGCACGCATCATTGTTTTCTCTTTTCCTTATGCTCTTGCGCCCTAGAGTGAAATGATGGTTGCTTCGTCCATCCAGCTTAATGCGGGAAAGGTGGGGCTTTGTGATCTGACCCCTCATCGCTCATTTTCTACTACTGCGGCGCTACGACCGGGGTGCCTCCAATTCCAACCGCCGCTCCGAACTGTAATTTGGTGCATCGCACGTGGAACAAGACGGTGGATGAGCCACATGTCGGCCAAAGGGGTCCTGTTAAGTGTGTCGCCATTTCGTGTGCGGACTGACCCTGCTTGAGTTGCTACGCCAACACGACAGGAGCAGCCTACCACTTGGTTTTGCTCCTTGGTGAATCCCGACTATATTGATTTAAAAAGATACGTGCTGAACTACCCTCTCTGTCTCGGTTTTTTTATTTTTAGGCATCTCGGTTTATAGGGCCTGCACGTAGTTCTAGGTCATCCATTTGACTAACTAAATATGAGTTACTATGTCAAAAAAAGTATATCATTGGATTCTTAAGCGGATGTAGTTGTATTTAAAAGTCGAGGGCGGGGCTTTTCCTGCGCGGTAGGCGGGGCAGTTCCGCCTAGTCGGTTCGACAGAGACGCGAGGAGACGAGGGAGTAGGCTACTGCAAACGTAGGGCTGTGTGATTTGACAGCGAGTTACTGCTGGACAGGTGGGGCCCCGTGATTTGACTTGCCATTATCATTTTAACTGCGGCTCTACGACCGGCGTGAGTCTCCCGATTCCTGACCACCTCCATACAGTTGCCTCTCCCAATGCTCCACCATGTAGTAGAGGCTGGCTCTTGCATGAGAGCCCACTTCTCCACTTTTTCCTTGCCTCTCTTTCCTCCACATATGCAAAAATGCCATGTAAAGCGCACTATTGTACTTACTTTTACTTGCTCCTACAGGTGCTTAAGCTTTCCACATAGGCATAAAGTCTGATGTGGCAAGTTAATCAAGAAGAGAGAGACTAGTTTGGTGACCCAAGGAAGAAACGGTGCTAAGCGCGTGTACCTAGGTGAAAAGACAATTTGGAGTCTATAGCTAATTAAATGAAGCAAACTTAGCAACACCATTTCATTGGAAGAGGTCACTCCTTGGCAAATGCAATAAATACTAGTACTCCCCGTGTCCCATAATATAAGAACGTTTTTGGCACTACACTAGTGTCAAAAACGTTCTTATATTATGTGACGGAGGGAGTACGTTAGAAAGAGATAGAGAGGAGTAAAAAAATACACTTATAGCCAACCTTGTTGTAGTATGAGTGACTAAGTGATGACTATGTATGACATGCCAACATCAGATAGCCCAACGCACCGTGTTAAATCTCCAAGGGCGCGACCGCACAAGCGACGCGACGGTCGTGGTAGGCGCGACCATGATACGGGCTGCTCGCAGCCCTTGGATCTGAGATCAAACGGTCGCATGCTAAGTTGCTGAAAATTTGCAGAATAACCCTCCAGGATAGGATATTCACCCATAGGTCTAGAATCACGCCATGCAACCGTTCGATCTCAGATCCAAGGGCTCTCGGAAGCCCGTATCATGAGAGAATGGAAAGCCATTACCCTGCAGTTCGCACGCTGGCAGTTCGCTCCTACTCGTCCCCGCACGTCCTTCAATACTACGGCGGTTCGCTCCTAGTCGTCCCGTCCATTCACATTACCGCAGTTCCACTAATCCTAACCCTCCTCCCAAATCCATGGCGTCCCAAATCTCCACGATCGGCGGTGAGTACAAGGTTAGAACCATCACCGGCGATGAGTTCGACGTCATCTACACCCGTTCTTCCGCGACGGTGAAAGGATGCCTTTCTCGCTTCAGACGCATGTTCGAAAACTCAGATGATGAGTGGGTCGCTGGGCTAGATGTTGAGTACACCATAGTCCTGGGACGAGAGAAGGATCTAAAGGACGAAGAGAGGAAGAAGCCCGCCGTGATCCAGGTTTGCGTACATAACGTTTGCTTGGTCTACCACATATGCCATGCCGACGTTGAGTGCCAGGATTTTAAGAACTTCCTCAAGGACAAAACAATGAAATTCGTTACTGTAGACTTTAAGAACGACAAAGAAGTCCTGGGTTGGATAGGCCTCGTTGTAGGCAACCCCTTCAACCTCCAGAAGAATCGGCTGGTGCCCTCTCGTCAGCCTTCAATGCTGACCCTGGCAGGAGCCATGGTTCATCCTTCGTACCGTAAACTGGAGAAACCTCATTACACGTTTCATCGTCATGCATGGCAGCGGAATGTACTAGATATAGACCACATCCACTACGCTGCAATGGATGGCTACCTTTGTTTCAATATCTACATGTCACGACCGGTTTTTAATAAAATATTTATTGAGAGACCAATCCCTTTTACGGACCAGTAGAGAAGAATTCCTTCACACTGGTAGACATTATCTTGGTCACAGAAGAAAAATACCAGGAGTACTGATTATATTACAAGGTTGAGCGGGGACTGCTCAACAATTTATTACATGCACGCCGAATAGACATAACGGCGGATAGGGTGGCATGACTACTAACTCACGATAACAACGGTGGTGGAAATATCACCGCGAAGTGGGTGATATGACCCCTGAAAACTACAGCTCTTCGAGCGTCGGAGTGAGGCTCGAGGAGACTTATTGCGGGTGGCGGAAGCGTATATAATACAAGTGACCAAAATCCGGGATCACACAGGACTGACTGGGACTCCTCTAGGCGTCGGACGCACTATCAAACTTTTCATCCAAGAGATCGCCTTCCTCAACATCTGGCCAAATCAACAAGCCAGGTGAGTACTATGAAAGTACTCGCAAGACAGTTCGGACATAAGATATAACAAATGTAAACATGAAGCATATGAACAGGATAACAAGTGCGTTCAGACATAGAGACAATATTGCATGGGGAAATAACAGAGAAGTCGGGCGGTAGTCCTCCCGAAATCCCAAAGTAAATACTGGGTGCCAAACGAGGGTCTGAATGACTCCTCGAGAGGAAACTGCAAGAATAGTAATACCGGTGCCAAACGAGGGTCTGAATGACTCCTTGAGAGGAAACTGCAAGAATAGTAATACCGGTGCCAAACGAGGGTCTGAATGACTCGAGAGGAAACTGCAAGAATAATAGTGCCGCAGTCGGGCGTCAGGGCGACACCACATAAAGGGCTTATAAAAGAAAATAAAAGATAGTGCATGCCACAGTCGGACGTCTGAGCGACATCACATAAAGGGTTTATATCAAAAGTAAATAATCAATGTGCCACAGTCGGACGTCTGAGCGACATCACATAAAGGGCTTCATAACTTAACATCTTATTAGCTCAAGAATTTAAATCATATCCAGAGAATAATCAGGCATGAGATAAATAACAGGGTTAGTCCATCCACAGGAGTAACGTTCAGCTAAGTCTACTACTCATGCTCACTTACCGGAAAGAAGAACAAACCACGAGGACTTGACATAGATATGGATACACTGATCACGATACTTGACCATGGATACGATGACTCGGAAGGATTTGACTCTGCAGAGTTTGTACTTTAACCACGGCCAACGGATTTCAGTAGTCACGAGGACTAGTTCCGTTTACGGTGTTTTGGAAGAAACACATCTAACCAGTACACACCCATTCAACAATCCGAAGCCAGGAATCACCCTCGGCAACGTTCAAGAAAAACCTTGAGACGGGGAGGCTACAACCTCGCGTAGCATGGGATCAAATTTCTATACGCGCGCTCTAAGGGGTGCCCCCCTCTCGGTCCCAACCGGAAACACCCATGCCCCCTGACCGGATGACTGGCTTTAATCCAGGGCCATGGAACCATCATCCCGGCCCCTCTGTTTGGTGTGTACATGGAAAGAGGTTACCAACTTACTAAACCGCATTCTGGCAGAAAACAAGTGGTAGCACGGAAGGGGGGAGAACGATAACGTGACTTCGCCCACGTTAACGTCGGAAATTGTCGGATGACACAAGGCTGGCATGCTACAACAGTACCACCTTGCTGCCCTCCATGTCACCACATGATTAGGCCATCTCTCATCAGAGATCATCGCAACTCTGGAATACGCGAGTAGTTGCCTCACAAGCAATGAGGTACTCACCGATACTCATATGCCACGCACAACCTCTCACGCAAACATGCAAAACACCTATCATATCAGAGGTTCAAACATGCTTGCCTGGTTCGGAGAAGTCGGAGTCTAGCTCGGCGAAGTTCGCGGCTCCGTCACCTCTTCCGGAACCTACGGTATAGCGAAGAAGCATACTAACATGAAAACCAACGCGTGCATAAAAGTTGTTCCAATAATTTTCCAATTAAACCCCATAAAAAACTAGACAAAATTATAAGATTGTCAGAAAAAGAATCACTCAAAAATCACTTTTTATTAAAAAGTTATAAGGGTTTCTGTCCAGGGACTCATCTGTAATGAAACAGAAAAGTTCCAGGGGTTTAACTGAGAAAACAGAAAACGGTTCGAATAGAAACGCGCAAGCTCAAAGGGAAAACGTATTTGCCCGAAGGCGCCAACAAAAAACGTTTCAAGAGAGAAGAGAATAGAGGCTGACAGGGGGGGTCCACATGTCAGGTTTAAAAAGTTCGCCGGCGCCCAAAGACTGCGGTGGCCGCCGGCGTCGAACCACGGCGAGACAGGGAGATCGGAGTGTACCAAGAGCTTCAGCGTGTCCTTAAGCATCGGTGGGTGGTGGACTCGACCGACGGAGAGCACCACGTCGACGGCGACACTTTCTCCGGCGGACGGCAGCTCGGGTGATGGTGGAGAACTCCGGTGGGTGCTGCAAACTTCGAATTGAAGCGCGGGTCAGAAGGAGGGATGCACTAGAGAGCTACTGGCAAGAGATGGGAGGCAGAGGCGCACGCACGGGAGCGAATCGAGCTGGATCCCGTGGCGGGTCGCGGCGGACGGAGCTGGGGAAGAAGGCTCCCCCGGGGCTCTTCCAGTGGCTTGGCGCGGTCTAGATGTAGTGCAGAGATGGTGTGGGTTCGAGTTCGAGCTCGGGGCCTCTATTTATAGGCGATTCGAGGGGATGGCCGTGAACGGGAAATCTCCGGCGAGCGATTACGGCGAGGCAGTGGTTGAGCAGGGAGTTTGAGTGGCCAGGCAGCATCAGGGAGGTTTACTGGTGCCGTTCCACTGCTAAACTGGGTCGGGCTTGGCGTAATGGCGCTGGTCCTCGACGGGGCGGCCGTACGGGCACGGCGGTGGCAGAGATCGCGCTCCGCGCCTAGCAGTTCACGACGAGGGTGGCAGCACGCACGGGGGAGTGGATGGCCACGCGGCGGCCTCCGGTGGCTTGGGCGGCGCTGGACGGCGGCGTCTGCGCTGCGCCTCTCTCTGGCGGCCGCAAAGCCGTCGCTGGCGTCGGTCACGGGGCGGCGCACCTCCTCCAGCTCATCACCGACGCCCGCAACCTTCCAGGCGTTCGTGCGGCGCCAGGGACAAGAGGGAGGGGACGGGGAGTAAGGCGCCACCGCGGCACTGGCGAGATCGACGTCGGGCTCTGAAGAAAACGACAGTAGCACTGAAACTGTTCTCTGAACTTTACTGAACATGATTTTGACAATGCTCTACAGGTGTTCGACAGAATGATTAGGCATGAAGACATTTTTTTCTGGAGCTGGGACTTGGTGAGGTGACCACTCAATGCACCCAGAGGCTGCCTGAATTTTCTCAGATTTTTGGGAGGAGATTTCAAATGAATTTCATCAAATTTGACAAATCTGGTCCAAACTTGCAGTAAGAATAGTTTGAAAAATTTGAACTGGGGACCAGTGGATCTTCATGTATCCTGGTTGAGGGTTCAAGGGACTAGCTAGGGAAATTGGTTTGGAGGCAAAATTCAAAGTAGAATTGGTAGCTCCTTTGAAAACCTCCAAGGATCAAAGTAGAAGGCAGAAATATATTTGATAAGAATTTAAATGGAAACAAATACATGGAGAGGTTCAACTTGCTGGATTTGGAGTAGAACATGATTCAAAGATGAGAAGAGTCCCTTGGGAGGGGATTTCCACTTGGGTCATGGCAAGAGGGATTTTTGAAAGGGCAAAAGATCACTACAAAATGCCATGGGGCTATTTAAAATATTTTTCAAAAGGAATTTCCCAAGTGAAAAGCATTTGGTTTTGAGTCCAAATAAAAGGAAAAACCTCCAAGACCAAAATCAAGTCTTGGGTGAATCCAAATAGAACACTTGCCATAAAAGAAATTTTTTGAGAGGGTGGTTCTTTAGAAGAAAATTTAAATACCCTCCTCAAATAAAAATTAAAAGTTTGAAAAAAAATCCAATTAAAAATTTTGGGTGTCACACTACAAGGGTTGGATGAAGAGCAACAGCCAAGTGTGCGGTTCAAGCAAAGAAGTATAGGCCAAGAGGAAGAGGGACAAGGACGAAGTCGAGGACGTGGACGAGGACTCCGAGTAAGGTGGCAGTGTCGTTGCTCATGGTGGTTCTAACCTTCTAATGCAGTGTCTACCGGATTAGTTGCATAGTTTAATTTCAGGTGTGCTTAGTTTAATTTGAGGGGTGTGTTGTGCTGAGCCCCCAGCAGAACTATGTTATGTTTCTTCTCGTTACTTTAACTCTTCAGTATGTACATACTACTAGTATTTCTTTTATAGAATTTAGCACCCCAATTAAGCCCGTACTAGCTTTTTTAATAGTACTATATGCATAATTTGGCGATGAGCGCTCTCTATATCTACCACCTTTTTTTTAATTTCAATTTTTGCTCCATGGCACAATCCATCGATAGTACTACTGTACAAAAGTATACATTTTTTAAAAGGCTAGAGTACTATTCATCACATAAATAGCCAGTTAAATTCTCAACCTAGAACGACGTGCATGCCATGTAGTAAACCGATACGGAGGAAGTATAGTAAAAATGAGGTGATTTTACCGAGCGATCGGCGGGGGAGCATGGCCTGTCATGCGGTCCCACGTGTCATGATGTACCAAGGCGATGCACGTGTCCCTCTTGAGGCAGAAGCAATACTACGTGGTTTGAGATGATGGCGAACCGAAGTGTGAAATAATGGTTGCTTCGTCCGTCTGGGAAGGTGTGGCATTGTGATTTGACGTCTCATTGCTCATTACTATTACTGGGCTGGTACGAGTGGGGTGCGTCCCCCCTGCTGTTCTGCACTGTTATTTGGTGCTTAACACGTCGACCCGGTTGCTATATGTCCCACATGTCGGCGACAGGAAGTACAGAATTCATGAAAGGAAGCGTCGACGGAGGAGTATACTACAGAATTCATGAAAGGGAGCGACTTAGTTTTGGAAAAATCTGTTTTTACGGAGTATGTACCCACTAGGGTTTATAGGGCTCATCTAAAAAACATTCGTTTTTCCGTTTGATAAGTCTCAATTCTACTATACTAGTAGTAGTACCATTACATGTTGGATTTCGAGGTGCGTTAGATCACCCGGCACAAGCAGTGTCAAGAGGAAACTAACCAATGCATGTACAAGTTCATGGAAATTTAGTGGTCATTCATGCATTCGTTCTAATTAATGCCTTGGTAAACATAACTTCTTGAGAAAAACGAGCGTACTAATTACTTGTGCAAACTACGAAATTAATTCGACCACTCACCGTCTACCTTGGTTGGAGAAATTTTGAAATTGAGCCATAAACTGGAAAGGAGGGAGTAGTAACTTTTGTCTCGATTACTATTTGTGGCCTTGTATAGATGCAAAATGTATTTTTTTATAATGGCCTTGTATAAGTGAATGAAGGGAGTACTAACCAAAGTACATAGTAGGGACGAGGAGTAAACGGAGGGAGTAGTAAAATTTTCTCCTCGTGCTGCGAGCCACTGCGCGCGTGGGCGAGGGAGCGGGCGTAAAGGCGTACAGTAGTAGTAGTAGTACTACTACTACTCGTAAGCGAGCTTCACCTCATCCTGCGAGCCACCGCGCCCGTGGGTGGGGGAGACGGCGTACTAAGCAAGCTTCTCCTCGTTCTGCGAGTTGACGGGACACATCAAAAGTACTCCAGTGTATAGAGCGTTGCCTCTAAGGTAGGCCCCACACGGTTTGCCTCTTTTTTTAATTTAACATAACGCGTCAAGTCGCAATTTTTTTGTTCACCCGTGGTAGACGATCCTCCCTCCACCAAGTGGACAACCAGTACACGTGCCAAATTACCACGTGGGCTGCCTTTTTCGTACAGAAATGAGCTCCACCGTGTACCCGCGCGGGTGTGGTTGGGAAAGAGACGGGAGTACGTGCGCCGTGTGTGCACCTCTTCTCTTCGTGCACGTCCCCCACCTACGTGCGTGTGTGTGAGAGAGATACAAACCTAGACATAATGCGCCGTCCATCCCCATGCCTCCGCCCAGTCCGACCACCAGTCACCACCACGCCCCACTCCTCCTCACCTTATCTCTCATCTTTCTCCCTCCATTTTTATATACAAGGGGCCACTATCAAAATTACAATTTGCAGATATACAAGGCCACTAACACTAATCGATGCAATATTAATGGTGTTTGCCTCGTGGTACTAGCAAAGGAGGACATTAATTATCCCTTGCATGCATGCGGGAGTTTGTAAAAAAATGCATCTTGATGTTCCGTGCAATGCACAGGCATCTTGCTAGTCCATGAAAACAACACATGGCAAAATTCCACGGCGAACGAGGGATTTGAATCTGTTGGGAGGGGCTGTTTGGATCTTGCCCGGGGTAGCCAAAATATTGGCGACCCTTTTGTCCACCGGTGCCTTTGCCACCAATGAACGAGGAATGGCTCGGGTGCTCATGCTGTCATGCATCCTCCAGCGCGCACGTTGGAGACGAGCTCGCACGAGCTGTGTTTTTTGTCCCACAACTCCGCCCGAGCCACCCGCAGACCGACCGGCGACCCGCAAATTACGCCATCCAACCGTAGCCGCACACATATGACAGCAACTCAACCAACCGGACGAAATTCACGCAAACACGTAGACAAACTGATATTTCATATAAACAACGACGGAAATCATATAAAATACCGGATTTTCATACAAACATGATGGATTTCATTACATTCAAATGAACTACGCGGTGCTAGTTCTGGACAGCACAGGTATATAATACCTGGCCTAAATGGTCGCCCGCCGATCGATTTGTGTTCCGCATGTCCGGCAGCATGATCACCGGACTGCCGGGAGCCCTGGAGGTATATGCGTCAGCGCAAAGGATGGCTCGCTTCCCCACTGCCCAACTGATATCATTGGCTGGTGCCGAAGATGATGGTGGCCGGCACCGGTTCGAGTTCATCATCGGCCACTACTTCGCCATGGCCGGCACCGGCTCGAGTTCATCCTAACATTCCCCTCTTCCGTGGAGCCCATGCTGGGTCGACGAAGGTCCTCGCAACAAAAGGATCCGGCAAGACACCTGCTGTGTACGCCGGCGTCGCCTCCGCGGTGGCCTTCATGGGACCCAAGCGGCGGCGGCCTCCCGTGTTCTACTTCTCCTCGATGATGGCGGCGGACGTGGAGGCGCTGGCCACCGACTCGTCGCTCTCCGCGCACCCGGCTTCTGTCGCTGCTTGCATGGCGCGGCCGCCGGCATGGGAGTCTCGGCCACAGAAACGGGAGACGCGGTATGAGGCGGCGGCGTGGACGGCAGCAACGACGCTTGTGCGCCGCTCCTCGTCGAGATGGCCTGGAGCGGCGAGTTGCTGAACCGCACGCCGGCTTGGGCGGCAACTGGCTCCGTCGGGCAAGGGGAGGGAGGTGGATCAGCGAGCTGCATAGCTCGTATCCGGCGGGCTACCCAGCCGGCTTGGATGCGGAATAACTACTCTTCGTAAGCCATTGTAAGAGTGGACAAAATGGTGGAGGAGATAGGGGAGCGGCGGAGGTGTGCGATTCCTGGCCGGCGTTTGGCCTCGTTTAAATAGGAGATTAAATAGACGACGGACGGGAGGAGCTCGGCCGGCGTTCCGTTTAACACCGGCCCGGTCATGAACGGACGTGTGTCCAAAGTGGGTTTCTCGGCTTCCACACGGGCGGGTTTCATGGAGGCGTTTGAATGCGGCACGGAGGCGTGTTCAGCCGGGCGTGCCGCGAGTGGCGCCCTCGACTCTGACCTAGGACACCGCGCCATTCTTCCACTGACGTGTGGGCTCTTTGGGTGCATGGCCTGCATGTCAGTGACCCAACGCAGGCAGCGCACAGCAGAGGAACCTTTGGTGGGCCAGGGCGGTCAGAAGCGGGCATTTCATAAACCGATGATTGTTCATTGAGTGTGACGTCATCTTTTTCATGTAGATAAGCCTACTATGTTGATAGCCCGTTCAATACATTGTGATTCATAAAGACCGCTGCAAACATCAATGTTCTGCTTATCACAGATAAGATTGATTAATACCCGTAACAATCCATGTCCTTAACAAAGGGTGCATGCACGTATAGGTTGAGCGTGTGTCTTGCGTCGTGTGCTGTGTGCATGCAGGCGTGCGAGTGTTGCGTGCGTGCAAGGGTACGTTTCAGTGTTGCATGCATGGGTGCGCACGTGCGTGTGTTCGTGAGTGCATGTGTACGTGTCAGTGTTGCACGCCAGCATGCGTGCGTGTGTACGTGTCAGTGTTGCACGCCTACATGCGTGCGTGTCTTAGGTGCGTGCATGTGTACGTGCGGGGTGAGGCTACATGTCAGTCGACTGACTTTTTCATCTCTGGTCATTAGATTTTCTAGCCGTTGGATACGAAATCAAGGGCCTCCAGTTTATCATGAAACTCCACCCCCCTGAGCCGGCAGCCACCACCGGCCGAACCGCCAACCCCCGCCGCCCGCGGCCGGCCCTCCCTCCCCAAAACCACTCCCCACCGCCGGTCCGCCGCCGCACTGGCCATCCCTCTAGCCCCCCCCCCCGCCG
>NC_057814.1:75378427-75393717 GCF_018294505.1 Triticum aestivum | reverse complement strand
ACCGCCCAATGAACGCCCCCAACCGCCGGTGACTGCCAACCAGAGGTCTCACGACTTCGAATACCCACCGACCACTAATTTATTACCATTTCTGTCCTTCATATACGCGCTGACGGGTGGGCCCTATGGTAATGTGCGCTGCTGAATGTGGACCGTTTGACTGGTCAGTTGATCGTGTTATCAACAAATTACAATGACCGTAAGTGTCGTCAAAAAAATGTATGTGGTGACCGTGATGAGCTTATTCTGAAGTCCAGTGACCATATCGTGCTTTCGCTTCAAATACAATGACCGTAAGTGTCGTCAACAAAATACGGAGCACGCATCAAATGCAAAGTCCGTCAGTGTCATCAACAAAATATGGAGACGTATCGTGAGCTAGATACCGTTGTACTATTGTATATGCTTATTTTCTTAGTGGCCGATTGCGTGTGTGGTGTGGTGGGAAATAGTTGTGGTGGGTCAACATGAAGACTCATGGGTCGGTACCATCCTGCGCCACATATAGGTTGGACCGAGACGTGTTATACGAAGACCCATGTGGAGGACTCGGCGTACAGCACGAAGCTACCAGAGTCGCGGAGGACTCTATCCCCACTGGTGATAAGACGACTATATATGATTTGTAACCCTAGGCCCTTAGTATGTTATACAAGCTTGGGGGCTAGTTCGTCGATAGTATACACACACACAATGCCTGGTATTCACGTGTACTTTGTACACACCCCTATCACTAATATACAGTACCAGGAGTAGGCTCTTTCTTCAACTCCAAGGGTCCGATCCGAACTAGGGTAAAACTTTGTCTCGTATTACCATCCAGCCTAACAGCCAGGGATATCCAACCGAATGATATGATGAAATAATATCTGCCAACTACTAAGAGAGAGGTGTGTCGGGGGGGGGGGGCAATGTGTGCGAGAGAGCCCTAAAGATAATGTGCGTGTGGGAGACACGTAGGCACATATATGTGTGTATAGAGGGCTAGTAGAGACCATGCATGTGTATATATGCATGTGAGAGAAATAGTGTTTTCCAACTGAGATTAGTGAAAAGAGTGGTACATAGTAGTCAGAAAGAGAGAGAGAGAAACAGATAGAGCATGTGCGTTAGACACCCCGACACCCTGAGAGAGATTGTGAGCATGTGTGAAAGAGAAATGCCGATGCATATAAAGTGTGTGCACTTATGCGTTAGATAGAGAGATATATAACGCGTTTGTGAGAACGGGGCGAGGCATAGAGCATCTACGTGTAAAAGGCGGTTCTACGCATTAAATTAAAATACAAATGGCATTATTATTTTTGGATGAGATCATGAATTTTGCAAATTGCGTATGGACGAAAATCGGTCTATCAGACACCCATACTCTATTGAATTCTAGCATGTGCATGTGTTTATTTCATATTATCGATCCATAGAGTGAGAGTGGTTTGAAATACAGGCAATGGATGCTTTTGCAATTCATATATAAACATTAATTAGTGCACTCCATGTTGTTAGTGTGAAGCACTTTATACATTTGTCACTTGCATGGATACATTCCAAATTGCTAGCTACGAAATAGAATACATGTCGAATTCAACATAAAGGGGGTTTCGAAGATTCGAATTCATAGGAAGTGCATTCATCTATTTGAACCCGAGATAATGGCATTTGTAAATCAGATGTAAAAGGGGGCATCAATCTTTGTTGTGAGTTTGAACATGCTATATATATATTCATACGCATATCTAACTATTTTTTTGCAAGCAAGGAGATTATATCTGGAACCATGCATGAACTGAGGTAAGTTGCATATTTTTTAATATATACTCGTGTACAATGTATATTCAAATGTACCCCCTCCATTCCAAAATAATCGTAGCTTTAGGATTTTCAAGAGTAAAGATTTGTGAAGTTTGACAAATCCTGAAAGTTCAATTCAAGAGAACCGAAAACGTTAATGCTTCTGCTCCCAAATATTGAACGAAGCGCCAAATATAATAGGCCTTTGGTCACCCGAAACCGTGCGAGACTAATGTTTTGGTGGTAGGAAATTACTGTCCTGACTCTGGCCCGTGTAGCCTATCGGCCCGATGTCCAAAGGTCTAAACCGGGGTAGGTTTGTAACTTCACCAAGACGCCAGTCTCAACCGCCTCCGAGAAGCATTCATACGCCGTGGGCGCCTACCCATGCGCTCGGCCGAAATCTATCCCGCCCACATTTGGGACACCTGACATGACTGTCCTACCCCCAACCCGCAATATGTCCGAAATTTTAGATGGGGGCAAAGTTTGTAACTTTCCCCAAATTTCAAACAAGCGCGTCTCAAACCGAAACATTGTTCCCCCTTAGTTCCCCGCCTCCCTCCGTTTCCCCATTCATACTCCATGGGCGCGAAAACGCCCTCTCCACCAGCCGCGAAACCTCAGCCTCCTCCGTCCTCCACCCCACAGCGGCCAATCCACCGCCGCCCTCCTCCATCACGCCGGAGCCGATACCCCGACGTCGTCGTCCAACGCAACCGCAACCGCAACGCCCTCAAGGACTTAGCAGCTGAAGCCGAGGCAGAGCTGCCTCCACGACGCCGACGCCGACGTGCGCCATACCAGAACCACTCAGTCCTGCGCCTCACTGATGCGGCTCCACTGTCGCAACCGTCCACCGCACCGAAGCTGTTCCCGCTACGCCGTCGTTCGCCGCCTCAGATCTGCTTCCCCGCCGCCGACAGACGGCCACCGCACCACACTCAACAACTTGGCCATGGGTTCGTCCAAGGCTATACCGTCCTCCACAACTTCTGGTTTCCGGTGAACAACAAGAAGATCGTCGGAAAAACAGAAGGAGGACACAGCACTGCCAGCAGAAAGAGGTACTCCTCTTCCCTTATTCGTGCCAATCTTACGTCTCCGCTCACACCGTATTCATCCCACGAAAGAAACTAGTTGAGCGCTTCTTACTGCATCTTCTTTGTGATACTAAATGCACAAGGTTTCCTCCCTTTTACTATTTCACCTTTGCTAGAGGTCAGTAGCCCGCCTGGATTTCAATTCAGGGTCAGTCGAACCGCAATTAAAACAAGCAGCACCCGCTTAGGCGCGCGGAGCACCTAGTCCGCCTGTTCCCCGGGGAAGCGGCGCATCGGTGTCTATCATACAGGTGTGGGGCGCAGGAGCTGCTTGCGCCCGATCTGGAGGTCGGCGGGGCTTGAATGGATGGCCCGGGGGGCGTTGCCAAGCACGGCGGTGCGATGAGGTCGAGGGGAGGGCGCAGGCAGGGGAGGAATACTGGGCCGGTGGTCGCTGGCGTTTCGAGGAAGATCGTCAACACTGACTGGCTGGAGGTAGATGAAGGCGATCTGCCCGTTCTTTGTACATCGGACGGTGCAGAAAAAATGGACTGACCTATTTGCTTTCAGTCGACTGTTATTTTCATAGAATCTTGTAGTAATTTATTGTGCCATGCATGTTTTAGAGCTATCATATGTCTCCCGTCATTTATTTCTCACCGACCTGCTATCTGCTACCTTTACACTGTACTAATTGTGCACACACTTCACCCATACTCACACTATTGTTTTTTTATGCATGGGTATTTCAGACTTTGACGCAGTGTTGATGAATGCAGAAAAGAAAAGACAGAAGTCGCTCCAGTGTAATTCCAAGATAAGCACTAAGCGTTTCAGCGCTCTAATGGGTGCAGTGTCAGCAGTTGGAGACAGTAAACGTAGCTCTGCAGTTGATGATCTCAATTGCCACACACAACCATCCCAGGCGCTTGCTTTAACTTCGCGCTGTCAAATGTGGTTGCATGTTGCATATGGTGTCTAGCTTGTATTGCTTCCAATTTGGTTAAATTGCATCTGCTTACTTTACACATTATACCTTGATAATGACATGCCTTCCTGTTTTTGATAAATACTACATATGTCTATTAACCATGTTCGTACGTCAAACTAATGCTCTTTTGTATCCCTCGTCAATCACTTATGATGAGACAGTCACCCGAGTGGGTTACTGTGAGACTCCCTACTCGTTTAAAGAGTGCAGTGTCATCCTTCCCACATGATTCTCAAGAAACAGCAAGGCTAAATGAAGATAGTCAACGTAGCTCTCTAGTTGATCACCGCAATTCCCCCACACCACCATCGCAGGTGCTTGCTCTTACTTGGCAGTGTGATTTGTGGTTGCATGTTGCATATGGTGTCTACCTTGTAATGCTTCTAATTAGGGTAAATTGCATCTGCTTTGTTAACACATTATACCTGTGAATATGACATGCCTTCCTGTTTTTGGTACATACTACGTCTTTCTATTAACCATGTTCTTACATCAAACTACTTTTCTTGTGTATCCCTCATCAATGCTCCTAATTTGTTAAATTACATCTCCTTAGCTTACACATTATACATATGAATATGACACGCCTTCCTATTTTTGGTACATACTACATCTGCCTATCACACCATGTTCTTACATCAAACTACTGTTCTTGTGTATCCTGCGTCTATCGCTTATGATGAGACAGTCATGCGCGTGGGTTAATATGAGACGCAATACTCTTATAAAGAATGCAATTTCATCCTCTCCACATGATTCTCAAGAAACAGCAAGCCTAAATGAAGATATTGAACGTAGCTTTGTACCTGAAGACCGCACTTCCCCTACACCACCATCACATGTGCTTGCTCTAACTTCGCAGTGTGATATGTGGTTGCATGTTGCATACAGTGTCTAGCTTGTAATGCTTCTAATTAGGGTAAATTGCATCTGCTTAGTTTACACACTACACCTGTGAATATGACATGCCTTCCTATTTTTGGTACACACTACATCTATGTGTTAACCTTGTTCTTACATGAAACTACCTCTCTTCTGTATCCTGCATCAATCACTTACGATGAGTCACCTTTATTCGTTGCATATTGCATATTATTTCTAGCCTGTTGCCATGTATTGCTTCTAATTTGGTCAAATACATTTGTTAGGGCAACCTTTTAATTTGGCAGAGTGATATTGGTTTCATCTTTCATATGGTTTCTAGCTTGCATCGATTCTAACAAGTTCAAGCACCTTGTGCTTAGTTTACACTTTATACATCATACATGTCAATATGTCACGCCGTCATGTTTTTCATACAGATTCCATCCTCCTATCATGCGGCTGCCTTACATGAAAGTAGTGTTCGTCAGTATCATGCATCAATGAGTTCTGAAGAGAAAATTTTATTCCTTTTTCTTGTGGGTTTGACTTGACAAGGCAAAATCAAGAAAGAGGAAGGAAAAGAGTAAGGAAGGCGATGATGGTGGTCCTCTGCAGCAACGTAAACGGAGCATCTGTACCGATTCTCCTTGTACTGATAGTGCATTAAAAGGTCCAAGTCTCCACTCCCCTACTCCACCATCCAAGGTGCTTGCTCTAACTTGGCAGTGTGATATCTGGTTGCATGTTGCATATGGTGTCTAGCTCGTATTGCTCCTAATTAGTGTAAACTGCATCTTCTTAGCTTACACATGATACATGTGAATATGACACGCTTTCCTGTTTTTGGTACATACTATATCTGTCTATCACACCATGTTCTTACATGAAACTACTCTTCTTGTGTATCCTCCATCAGTCACTTATGATGGGACACCTTTAAGTTGGCAGTGTGATATTGGTTTGCGTCTTGAATATGATTTCTAGCATGTATTGCTTCTAGTTTGATGAACGCCACCTATGACGAGACAATTTTAACTTGGCAGAGTGATATTGATTGCACCTTCCATATGGTGTCTTGCAGTGTTTCTAATTTGTTGAAGTGCCTTCTGCTTAGTTACCACATCATAAGTGTGAATATGTCAAGCCGTCCATTTTTTCGTACATATTCCATCCTCGTATCATGACTTTGCCTTTCATCAGAGTAGTGTTCGTCAGTATCATGCATGAATGAGTTCTGAAGAGCGAATGATATTCCTTTTTCTTGTCGGTATGACCTCACAATGCAAAATCAATAAAGCTGAAGGAAATTGGCAAGGCATTGGATGATGGTGGTCCTTCCAAGCAACTGAAATGGAGGTTCTCTACAGATTCTACTCCACCATCCTCGCAACAAGATTCGCAAGACAACGCAAGGCTAGACAGTCAACGTAGCTGTGTAGATGATGAGCACATCTCCCCTACTCCACCATCACAGGTGCTTGCTCTAACTTGGCACTATTATATGTGGTTGCATGTTGCGTATGATGTCTAGCTTGTATTGCTTCTAACTTTGTTGAATTGCATCTGCTTACTTTACACATAATGCCTGTGAATATGACACTTGTTCCTGTTTCTACATCAAACTACTATTCTTGCATATCCCGCATCAGTCACTTATGATAAGGCACCTTTAAGTCGCCATTGTGATATTGGTTGTGTCTTGCATATGATTTCTAGCATGTACTGCTTCTAATTTGTTGAAACGCCATACAGTTTGAACTTGGCAGAGTGATATTGGTTGCATCTTTCATATGGTGTCTAGCTTGCAGTGCTTCTAATTTGTTGAAATGCCTTCTGCTTAGTTACCACATCATAGGTGTGAATATGTCACACCATCCTGTTTTTCATACATATTCCATCCTCGCATCATGTGTTTGCCTTTCATCCGAGTAGTGTTCGTCACTATCATGCATGAATGAGTTCTGAAGAGCGAATTTTATTCCTTTTTCTTATCGGTTTGACTTCACAATGCAAAATCATTACAGCTGAAGGAAATTAGTCCGGCAGTGGATGATGGTGGTCCTTTGGAGCAACTCAAACAGGGGGTCTCTACAGATTCTACTCCACCATCCTCCCAACAAGATTCGCAAGACAACACAAGGCTGGACAGTCAACGTAGCTGTGTAGATGATGAGCACATCTCCCCTACTCCACCATCACAGGTGCTTGCTCTAACTTGACACTATTATATGTGGTTGCATGTTGTGTATGATGTCTAGCTTGTATTGCTTCTAATTTGAATTGCATCTGCTTACTTTACACATAATGCCTGTGAATATGACACGTGTTCCTCTTTCTAGAACATACGTGTACATGATGAGCACATCTCCCCTACTCCACGATCACAGGTGCTTGCTCTTACTTGGAACTGTTATACATGGTTGCGTTTTCCGTATGATGTCTAGTTTGTATTGCTTCTGATTATGTTGAATTGCATCTGCATAGCATACAACTTATACCTGCAACGATCACTTACCCATAAGACACATTTAACATGGGACTGTGATGTAGGTTGCATCTTGCATTGTCTTCTGGCTTGTACTGCTTCTAATTTCTTGAAATGGCACTTACGATGAGACACTTTTTACCTGATAGAGTGATATTGGTTGCATGTTCATATGGTGCCTAGCTTTCATTTCTTCTAATTTTGTTGAAATGCCTTCCGCTTACTGTTTTTTCATACATATTCCATCCTCCTATCGTACGTGTGAATATGAAACGCTGTCTTTTTTTGTATATATTCCATCCTCCTATCCTGCGCTTGCCTTACATCAAAGTAGTGTTCGTCTGTATCATGCATGAACCAGTTATGCAGAGCTAATTTTATTCATCTTCTTGTGGTTTTGACTTCATAAGGCAATATCAGAAAATAGGAAGGAAAAGAGTAAGTTAGGGGATGTTGGTGGTCCTCCGCACCGACGCAAACAGAGACTCTCTAGATTTGCCACTGCTACTGCTAATGAAGTTGAAGTCCCAAGTCTACATGATGAGTTCATCTCCCGTACTCCACCATCGCAGGTGCTTGCTCTAAGTTGACAGTGTGATAATTGGTTTCATGTTGCATATGTTGTCTAGCCTGTATTTCTTCTATTTTGATTAAATTGCACCTGCTGAGTTTATATGTTATACATGTGCATATGACATGGCTTTCTGTGTCTAGAATACACTGCATCTATCTATCATACCATGTTCTTACATCAAAGTACTGCTGTTGTGTATCCCGCATCAGTCACTCATGATTGGACGCTTTTACCATGGCAGTTTGATAGTGGTTGCATCTTGCATTGATTTCTACGTTGTACTGCTTCTAATTTTCCGAATTGCCACTTATGACAAGACACTTTTAACTTGGCAGAGTAATATTGGTTGCATCTTTCATATGGTGTCTAGCTTGCATTACTTCTATTTTCTTGAAAATCCTTCTGCTTAGTTTGCACATCGTAGCTGTGAATATGTCATGCCGTCCTGTTTTTCTTACATATTCCATCCTCATACGGTTGTCTTACATCAAAGTATTGCTTGTCTGTATCATGCATCAATGAGTTATGAAGAGTGATTTTATTCTTTTGTGTTGTGGGTACAGCTTGACATGGCAAAGTCAAAAAAGAGCAAGGAAAATAATATAGTAGGGAGTGCTGTTACTCGTCGGGTGAAACAGAAAAGGTTCTGCCGTCGAGATTCTGCTGGTACTTATAGTGCAGTAGAAGGTCCAAGTCCACCAGCTAAATCTACAAACACAGTATCACCTGCTCCACCAGCTGCAGCATCTGCTTCAACTGTACCAGCATCTCAACCAGTTACTCATTCGTTTGCTCCGGAACTGGCCAGTTCCCAAGCTGCCTTCACACCTAACACTACTTCCGAAGCACTACTGACACAACAGGACTTGGCAAGATCAGATGAAACTCATGAGCATCAACACCAAGACGGTACCTGACCGAGTCAAGTTGCAGTTGCATGCTCCTTTATATGTACTCTCACAGTTTGATGTACACTAACACTTTCCATATTCGTTGTTGAACTAGCACCACGGCGCAAGCGGAAACAGACATCAGGGATAATGCTTGACAGATTAACAAAATCTAAAGGAGGAAGAATGGAGATCCATTTTGAGGCAGGTTTAATAAGGCCACGTGATGCTACAGAGTCAGCCAATTTAGTATCAGAGGCAGCCGTTGCCGTTAGGTGTCATGCACGTATCCTCCCAACGTGGATCCAGTACAGGAATGAGAAAGACAATACCCAGTTTAACACCTTCCTTGACCATTTATCCGTAAGTAATGTTATTCATCGCAATTAGTAATATTGTCTTGCTCAGTCCCATACTTTCTAGCTTCCTCCTAATAAGACTCACATTCTTTTTTCAACAGATGAGGTTCAAGTTGGATCCAAAAGATGATGCAACTAAACAAGCATGCACTCATGTTTTTCAGTCTGCTCTACGACAGTATCGGTACCACCTTAGAAAATCTCAGTTTGAAGGCAAGGCTAACAATGAAATCGCCCAAACATCTCCAGTGGAATATATTACAGATGAAGACTGGACAACCCTCATTAAACACTGGTCTGATCCAAAGTATCAGGTAGGCTATATGTATTTGATCAGACCACATATTGAACTTGTATTTATGTATGTGCCTTACAAGTGTATCTTCTTCTAGGCTAACTGTTTGAAGAACAAAACCAACCGTTCTAAAGTGAAATTCCAACAGACAATAGGATCTCGTAGCTATATTGCACACTGCGAGGCTCTTGTAAATAGCTGCTACTTCCTTCTTTTTTGTGCGCCATATTATCGTATCTATATTGACTTGTTCCAAATACAGAGGAAAGCCCGTGCGGACCAAAAAGAACCTAAACCGAATGCAGTGCAAATCTTCAAGGATTGCCACACCAGCAAGATGAAGGGCATGAGCACACCAGTTCAAGCCGCTGTTGTAAGTCCTTACTCCTCCTGCCTTGAACTGATTGGTACTGTGATGTGTTCATGTAACTACTTGGTTTGCAGCCAATGTCAGTTACTCTGTTCACTTTTATTCACAGTTGTCTTAATGTATCATTTCACCTTACATGGTTTAAAAGAGATGAAGGATATTCTTTTGGTCTTGATCTGTAATCTAGTTGTTATGTTCACGTGCGCACACAATGATAAAATAGCCTGTTTGTTTTATATCTGTTTGCCCATGATATGAATGATGTCATACTATGTTCATCCTACTTTAAACCATGTCTCTTTATCCTTAGATGTCAACGAATGTGAGGAAATAGACAATACAGTAGGCATGCTACATGGACATATGTTCCGAAAGTGATTTTATTATGTAGTTGGCACTACAATACATGCTAATGTATTACATTAGTTCACCAAAATAAGTTATGTATAAACGTTTAACCTACTTTGTTTGTTTTTGTCTCATTAGTAACTTATCTGGTACACTAATCTACAAGTTCAAACTTTCAAGAAGCTATGGAACAAATGATTGAACAGCCACAACCACCTGAAGGTGACGAGGCTACTACAGGCACAATGTCACCTCTTGCTGCAGTGCGTCAGTATCTCTCCATTAACAGTGCAAAAAGCACCTTCCTACGTAATTCTGGGTTGGTTGTCAAGGTAACCTCGTCCAAATCGCCTACTGAACAAAATCTTCCTGCTAGACAGAGTGATATATCTGTGCTCCAGACACAAGTCCAATCCCTAATGGACGTTGTTTCAGAAACAAGAATAGTGGTTGAGAAATTTCATCAAGATATGAATGGTTTTGAAACTAGACTATCAGACATTCGCTTCGTTGTTGAAGAGCAATGGCGGAAAAAGGTGGAGATCGTGCTGCTCCATCAGATTCTATAGCCTGAAACATTAGCACTCAGGCCAAATGATCTGTGCTTCTATACATCTGATGGTGCTTTTATCTGGAAGGACTGTAAACTTTATGCCAACAGGCCTTCTGTTGTATGGTTGGAATTTATTTTGTTGTGATACAACATTTATGATGCTGCCTCAGGCTGCAGTAATTACGACGCTATTTTTGTATAGTGTAGGTTTATCTTAGTAATGTATTTGGCCGAAAGCTTCGTAGGAGCCCAACATGCCAACATTCGTCGGGCCCATTCCAATTGGGCTAAAAATGATTACGGGCCGAAATTGGCATGTAGCCCAGTAAAAATATCTGGGCCTAAATCAGCATAAGCTTTCATATTTTTCTGGTAGGCATGTGCCCATAGTGGCCTTTAACAGGCCTAAACATAATTTGGGCCCTCAGTAAAAATAGGCCGTTTACAGGTGTAAATATCTCGAGCCCATAAAAAACATGGGCCTTTAATAGACCGAAAGTGAGATTGGGCCCTGATTATGCCAAATAACCCACTGGACTTAGCAGGCCGAAATGGTGGCCCATTTACGATGCGGATCTTTGACAGGCCGAAATTCGGACGGGCCGTAAATGCGCCGACCTAATACACGGGCCTTTAACAGGCCGGAACTTCGGTAAGGCTAGATTATCGTCATTTTTATATGGGCCGTTAATGGGCCCGATATGACGTTGGGCCACATATGGCCCATGGTTTATGTCCGGCGTTAACAGGCCGAAAATGACAACAGGCCGAAAGTGGCCCAAAGCTATAATGGGCCTCTAACAGGCCGAATATCAGACATGGCCGAATATGACCCAAATCCTTCACGGTCGTTTATGGGCCGAAAGTTTTGATGGCCTGTAAATGGGCCCAAATGAAGCCGGACCTTTAACAGGCCGGAAATACACCGGGCCGTAATTCGGCCCAATTACTTAGCGGACTGTTAACGGGCCAGAATGACCATGGGCCGCGTTGATGACAAGTTTAGGACAGGCCGTTGACGGGCGGATTTGACAGAGAATGTTGGGCCTTTAGCTGGGCCGGCCCATTATGGTTTGCAGAATCTTGTGGGCCTTTAGCTGGGCCGGCCCATTGTGGTCCGCAAAATCTTGTGGGCCTTTAGCTGGGCTGGCCCATTATGGTCTACAAAATCGTGTGGGCCTTTAGCTGGGCCGGCCCATTATGGTCCGCTAAATTTTGTGGGCCTTTAGCTAGGCCGGCCCGTTATGGTCCGCTAAATCTTATGGGCCTTCGGTTGGGCCGGCCCATTTAAACTTTGTGGGCCACTTTTGGGCCAGTCCACGTGTCAACATATCATAGGCCCATCTCGATTGTTGGATGAGTGACACCTGTGCCAACGCGGAGCTGACGCGTGGATCCGTCAGCCAATGAGAATTTTACACGTGGAAATCGGCATTGGTCTTGGCTATTAACGGGTTATCGGATCCAAAATCCGACCCGATAGCTTAAGGCGTTCCGTTATGGTGGATGCCACGTGTCGGTCACCCTTGACGAAAGCACTTCTGTGACGCGCGATTTATCGTCATGGAAGTGGACACTTCTGTGATGATAATTTTGGCAATGTCATGGAACACTTCTACGACAGCTCAGGTATGACTATCTTGATTCCATCATAAATTTGTCATGGATGTACATGCATGACAGAAACGCGACCTACTGTGACAAACACGTATCATCACGGAAGTGTATTTGTTTTTGTAGTGTCATAGATGAGGTTTAATCCTTTGCCACCGTCCATGAGCACTTTAGTAAGCCGGAAGCCATCCACAATTGGACTAAGGACCAAGGCGGCTGGTGCTCGGGCTGTTCGGAATTTAGGTTCGTCACTGGCATTGAAGGTTATAGCCGTATCGCTCCATGGATTTATTGCTGCCACGTGGAAGACTTCGGCAAGGCTGCGGAGTGCTCGCTTGCGCCTATTATTTGAGGCGAAGGTCTCGAAGACTGTCAATACTGTATTGTTATTTTCCACGGGATGGAGCTCTATTGTATTGTTGATGAGGATATCCTCGCCGCTCTTGGCCACCTACCGGAGTATCCAACATGCTCTAAGGCTATGTGTTGGCATGGTATCCGCTGTACTGTGAATTTTGCATGGCCCATTGAGCCATCCCTCCAATACGGTTCCACGCCCTGTAGTGGGCTTTTATTTCTTTGTAATTGGATCGGGTGACTTACGAGAGTACACCCTTTTAGTTCGGACGGGGGGTTTAGTGAGAGCCGGAGGATCCTAGAATTTTCTTTGGGTTTTCCAGCCGCTTTCCATCGCACAGTACTTCTGTACTATGGCCGCCAAGTCAGCAAAGTGTGCTATGTCACGGAGACTTATGGCGTTGAGGATTCCCTTGTCCGTGCAATTTTTGCAAAAGAATGAAATTGCATCTTCCTCGCGACAGTCCTTGACCTTGCTCATTACAAGGAGGAATCTGGCCCAATAGTGATGTACTGTCTCCTGGGGTTCTTGTCTAATGTGGGAAAGATCACTTATATCTGGGTGGGTGGGTAGATTTAGGTCCGAACCCTGACCTGATTTGAGACCCAAGGGCGGGGGAGTTTCCGAGCTTGGCAGTTCGGGCTCCGGGATGTTGCCCAATAGATCTGGCCCGCTGTCTGATTCTAGGTTCAAAGCTTGGGCCATGTCCTCCCGTAGATGGGTATCCGGCTCGGAGAGCTCAGGAATGAGGACATAGTTTGTCCCCAAGATAGAGGAAGAATCGCTGCGTTGCTCCTCCACCACCACTATATGATGGGTGACCGGCGGAGAGTTAATCTCCCTTTGGTCGAGTTTAAGCCCGATCCGATCATAGTCCGTAGCGACTCCCAGGGCGGCGATGCGATCCAAGAGCTCGTTCAAGGAAGAGAGCTCCATTGGATCCATCTGCTCGGTGAATCCCGAGCCGACGTGGAGGCTGTTTTTGATGACCCGAGAAGTCATCGTCGGCGCAATGGCCGAACAGGCGGTCATGACGAAGCCGCCTAGTCGGAGAGTTTGGCCTACAGCCAGGGCTCCCCCAGAGGTGATGTTGTCCTTGACAACAAGACGAGCCATCAAACCTTATGGTGACGGCACAGTGGAACTCTCAATGAAAGCACCAATGTCGGTGTAAAAACCGGCGGATCTCGGGTAGGGGGTCCCGAACTGTGCGTCTAAGGCGGATGGTAACAGGAGGCGGGGGACACAATGTTTACCCAGGTTCGGGCCCTCTCGATGGAGGTAATACCCTACTTCCTGCTTGATTGATCTTGATGATATGAGTATTACAAGAGTTGATCTACCACGAGATCGTAGAGGCTAAACCCTAGAAGCTAGCCTATGATTATGATTGTTGTTGTCCTACGGACTAAACCCTCCGGTTTATATAGACACCGGAGGGGGCTAGGGTTACACAGAGCCGGTTACAATGGAGGAGATCTACATATCTGAATTGCCGAGCTTGCCTTCCACGCCAAGGAGAGTCCCATCCGGACACGGGACGAAGTCTTCAATTTTGTATCTTCATAGTCCAACAGTCCGGCTGTCCGAGGACCCCCTAATCCAGGACTCCCTCAATGTGCATGACATGAGAACATAACTGTTTATTCAATTGAAACTGAATACGTGTTGCGCCATTGGAGTTTCAATTCCATCCTTCAAATTTGAAAATAGCTGGTATGAGTAAATACAGTGGTGCAAGAGCAAAGGAGTATGAACAATAGCTACAGAACCTGACCTGAGAACAATTCTTCTTCTGCTTTAAGCGTTGAGTTGAGATTCAGAGTGGTGGTCCTCGTGCTTTGGGCACTGCAGTTCCCTTACTAACTGCTCATGTTTGGGTGCTCTATGGTGGAGACAGTGCTGTGTCAACTAGAACTGGGTTACTATCTGTTGGGGTTGGGTTAGAAGGGGTGTAGCTAGTTCTCTGTTCAACTGGGTAGGGGTACAATCTGCGAGAGTCTGGTTTATGTGTGGTGGGGCTGGTTCTTGGGCAAGTACAACCGTGGTTCTATCTGCATCAACTGGTAGCACTATCTTTTCAGAAGACCGTGTTGTTACTCCCTTAGCTACTGCCATGACCCTCTCCAATTCAAATGGCTGATAAACAAGAAAAGTAATTGAATGTACATACATTGTATGATAGACAGGTGCAATGGATAGTGGGGAATAAAAGAGGGCATGAAATAATTCACATTTATGTTGGCTAACCAAACAGGATAGCATGCACTACAAAAAAAAGACACATCCGTGACATTTTGGGCCGAACGAATTTTTTTTCTGTCATACATATGACACTTCTATGACGATAATTGTGACAAAACCCAGTATCATCCTAGATGTGGTGGGCTCCTACTTCTATGACAAAAAATCATGACAGAAAATGGGCTTTTCGTCCTGCGCGGGCCGGAGACGCAGCTGCATGACATTCTTTGGGCCGTCCAGGACGGAAAAAACCATGGTAGAAGCGAGGGGGAGGAAAATTTTGGGGAGTTCCCGGTTACGGTGGGAGGTCGGGGGCCGAGCGATGCGCGTTTCTCTCGTACACCTACGCGCGTGTGTGCGAGGCGTTGGCTCTAACTGAACCCGAGCGACGCGTTGGGCTCTAACTGAACCTGAGCGATTGCACTGCAGGCTACGCATTACTAAACCCGAGCAATCGATCGATGGCTGTTAACTGAACCCGATCGAGCGATTCCTTCGCTACTGCTGCTAACTG
>NC_057814.1:75376835-75377600 GCF_018294505.1 Triticum aestivum | reverse complement strand
CCCCCGTTTCGACCGTAGGAGGTCCATTTCGTCCGTTTTGCGGTACGCCACACCCCTCCCGATCAACAGGACCCCCGTTTCGACCGTAGGAGGTCTGTTTCCTCCGTTTTGCGGTACGCCACACCCCTCCTGATCAATAGGACCCCGTTCCGAACATAGGAGGTCCGTTTCCTCCGTTTTGTGGTACGCCAAGCCTCGTTTCCATCGCCTGTTCCGTCCAAGCCCTCCCGATGAACACGACCACGCATTCCATTCCGACCCAGCCAGTTGGCTCCCACGCGTTCCGTTGCCTCCCGATGAACACGACGCATTCCGTTGCCTCCCCATGAACACGACACATTCCGTTGCCTCGCCATGAACACGACGCATTCCGTTGCCTCCCCATGAACACGACGACGACGTTGTTTCTCCGTTCCGACCCAGCCATGTACACGGGCCCTGGCCGTATGTATGCGCGAGTAGGCGTTCGAGACCCCACCCGTATGTACACATACGTGGCCGTATTTTCTTTCTTGCACCCTGGCCGCTGTACGTACGTGTACATGCTACGTGCGCGCCTCTACTACGACACGTGCGCGCCTCTACATCGACCAGTATGTACGTACACGTTCGCGACCAGAATGACAACACAACATACGCTTCGACCAGGTGGGTCCCGACTGTCAGGCACTTCCTTGCGTGCGAAGATGTAGCTGGTGGGTCCTAGCAGTTAGGGGGGCGAATCGTTTTTTTTTTGCCCAGACGCACTTCCTTGCGTGCGAAGAT
>NC_057814.1:75367760-75376584 GCF_018294505.1 Triticum aestivum | reverse complement strand
GAATCTTTTTTTACCCGGACGCACTTCCTTGCGTGCGAAGGTGTAGCTGGTGGGTCCCAGCAGTCAGGGGGGCGAATCGTTTTTTTTTTGCCCGGACGCACTTCCTTGCGTGCGAAGATGAAGCTGGTGGGTCCCAGCAGTCAGGGGGAAATGTTTTTTCCACGAAATACAGTGGCCCGTCCGGTGGGCCCCAGCTGTCAAGTGGAGGAATCATTATTTTCCGCGTAATAAGGAGGCACTTCCTTGCTACGGCCGTGGACCCAGCTGTCAGCCTCTCCACGTACAACCACGTCCGATGGAAGTCGTTCCTTGACCACGTTGACCAGGCCGCGCCGAGAGCACCACGGCGGTGGACGACGGCGAGACCTAGGAAGGGGACGACGCAGAGCCGGGGAAGACGCGGCAGTGGAAGCCCGCGCGGAGAGGAGTACGAGGGTTCACTGGTTCGGCTGCGGTGTGAGGCTGCCGTCGCCGCAGGGCCTGGCCAGTGGTGGGAATAGTAGGGGGCGGTGAGGCCTCCACGGCAGCACAGCCGGCCACGGGAGGCAGGAGCATGCGACACGACAGGCGCTGCTTTGGGCGGCTGGAGCAAGAAGACCAGAGGTTGAAGAAGCAATACGGCCGTTGGATGGACATCGTACGGTCACTGGAGCTAGAATCGTTCATATTGACTAAGTTGACAAAGCCCTCCGTCCCCGTCAACTTAGTTGGCCCACAAGTCATCCTCCCACTATGGTGTGTCCCAGCTAGCAGGGGGTATTCATTTTTTTGTGCGTAATAAGGAGGCACTTCCTTGCGTGCGAAGATATAGCTGGTGGGTCCGACATGTCAGCGGGGGGACGTTTTTTTCGCGAAATACAGAGGCCCTTCCATTGGGTCCCAGCTATCAGGTGGAGGAATCATTATTTTGCGCGTACAGTCCACGGCCGATGGATGTCGTTCGTTGACCACGTTGACCAGGCCGCGCCGAGAGCACCATGGCGGTGGACGACGGCGAGGCCTAGGAAGGGAACGACACGGAGCCGGGGAAGACTCGGCAATGGTTGCCCACGCGGTGGGGAGTATGAGGGTTTACTGGTCCGGCTGCCGTCGCCGGAAAATAACAGGAGGTGTGGGTGAGTAGAGGAATGGCCTGGCCAGCAATGAAGTAGGGTGGGGCGATGCAGCCTGTGCGGCAGCACAGCCGGCCACGGGAGGCGGGAGCAGGCAGTCCCACCGGAGCTGGTTTGGGCGGCTGGAGCAAGAAGATCAGATATTGAAGAAGCAGCACGGCCATTGGATTAACATCCAACGGTCACTGCTGCTAGAATCGTTTGTGGACTAAGTTGACGAAGCCAAAGTACACTTCAACCTAGTAGACCCACAAGTCAGCCTCCAAATCTGTCCCAAACAGCATACAGGCAGATATTTCTAGCCAGATTCAAATTAATTTTAAATCTAAATATACCTTAATTTAAATTCAATGAAATTTTACCCGCACAAAAACAATGAAATTTAAAATATGAAAAGCCGAAAGAAAACAGTATTTTGGAACTAATTGCCTGTTTGCTGTATTTTTTCATTTTACAGCCCATTTATTATTACTTATAGCCCAATTCTTATTATTTATAGCCCATTTTCTGGGCAAAATGCATCCCTCCTCGTCTTGAAAGATTTCCGGCCCAGCAGGGCATAGAAAAGCAAGTAGGCCTACGTTGGTTATTCTGCAAAAAACAAAATAGCTGGCTGGCCATTTTCAGAAAGGAAAAAAACAAACTGGGCTGGTCATGTGCTAAACATATGAAATAAAAGCCTGGGCTAGACGGGCCATGGGTCCCGCACAACCCAGTTGATACCCTTCTCCGTCCCGAAAAAACAAAATTACTGCGCGCGCTGCTGGGTCCCTACTGTCATCCTCACCATGTACAGTCATCTCCTTATTCCTCTCGGTTGTTGACCATGTTGACAACACCGGAGGGCGGCGCCGCGGCGAGCGAACCAAGGCGGAGGACGATGGTGAGGCCTCGGACGGGAACGAACAGGAGCCGGGGAAGAGCACAGCCAGCCGTGGGAGGCGGGAGCAGGCGGTCCCGCCGGCGCTGGTTTGGCTTTGGCGGCTCGAGAAAGAAGAGACTGAAGAAACGCGACTGGCGTTGAATGTCAATCCAACGGTCAAGGTTGGCACAATCGTTTGTTGACTAAGCGGACACCAAGTAGCATACTTCTTTATATATAGGAAGAAAACTGCGAGGAAAATGCGTTCGTCTGCCGTCCTCCTCACAGGGAACGTTCGCCACATAAGTGACTAGCACCCTTGGTTTTCAACCGAGAGGTCTTGGGTTCGAGTCCCAGGAACTCTCAATTTTGTCCTCCTTCCTTCTCGCAAAAAAAGGGAAAGAAAATCAAAGACTTGGGAAGGCGTACAGAACAAGCTAGTGTACCAATAAAGAGACGCTGCCGAGTTTTAGAAAAAAGAAAGACATGCTCATGTAGCTGGTTCGAATCCAAACCTAGACTATGACTATATATGGTGCTATGCTACTCTGCAAGTAATGAAACTGACATATCCAACGTTCGCTTCTCCTCTTCTCTACTTACTCTGCCTAGCATCAGAAGCTCTGGCCGCAGCAACCATATCTGCTGGCTGCTCGTCCACCTGCTCTTCAGCAGGCAACAACCAGATATGCGCCAAGTCGCCACCCGTACCATCGCCTGTGGGTCTCATCACACCCCCGCCAGCACGCGCACCGCAGCCGATTGCTCATCGCAACCCGCTGCCGTTGGTGTGGTGCCACTGCTGCAAATCACGCAGAGTCATCCATCGCGTTTCAACTACAATCCGCAACCCTGGCCGAGTCTTCTACAAATGCCCGAATCATGTGGTAATAATATGTTTAAGTGTTGTTCTGCTGCTTTCAGTTGCTGATTTTTTTAATAGTTTGGTTGATGATCTTCCAATTTGATTCGTGCAGAAAAGGGAAGATTCGTGTGATTTGTATTTCTGGGAAGTTGCTGATGTGGGGGAATGCAACTACGCTGATTATTTGGTTAGCCGAGGAATCCCAATACCAGCAGGTCGGGGTGTTGGACAAGTAACTGAAGGAACGGCAGAAGAGGAAGATGCAGAGCAGAAGGTTAAAGATGCAGTTCCTCTGATCATGGCCAAGCAACAGCTGCTGAACGGCCTTGACAGCAATGAGGAGATGAAAGAGCTTGTGAAGATAATGGGCAAAATCGATGTGCTCTGTAGGATGACTGTCTCTTTATTTGCAGTGTATGTAGCACTCGTGATGTATTCAGTGGCTACGACATGAGCACTTTGCTGAAAGTAGTAATGAATGAAACCTGTGTAGCAGGCTGGGCGTAGTAATCAAATGATTTCTATTAACAAAAATCAGGGGGTATCCCCTTTTGCTCATATAAATAAATAAATAGCAGAGGCCCTGTCGGGTCAGCTTTGTTCTCATTCCAAGACGTTGAGCAAATTGCAGTCCAACAGCAAACTATGTCATCAAATTCAAGTTTCAAAGCCAAATATGAGTACAACTAAACAACAATGCCATCATGTTTTAGTTGTCATACAATCACCAAACACAAATCAGCATACATAACAAGTGATGTTCTCACAACAAAATACTAAACAACATGTTCATCAGGTTTCAGTTGTCATAGCAAACACAATTTCACATAGTAGATAAAAAACGTCTTCTGACAGGCAAATATGACAAAAGCAATGTAATCATCATCCGCAGCAGCAGCGTCAACATCTTCGCCATGTGTATCAGTTTGAATCGTAATTCCCCATGCTGTCATCTTCTTCTTCGTCCTCAACGTCCTCGAACGTTGGCTTCTTCTTGATCAACTCTTGTATGTCCACAGCACGACAGGCAATCTTTTTGCCGGCGTCATTGACGGGATGGTTCTCAAAGATATTAGGAACATCTGTGTTATCTTGTACATCAGGAGCAGTGTAAGCATCATCTTGTTGTGCAACTTCATTAAACGAATTCCTTTGCTCAAACCTTTGCAATACTCTCTAGTCATCGCTATGTGCAAATGTGTCTTCGAAGAAAAATATCTGTGTTGCTTGATTTGCCAAAATAAAAGGCTCGTTGGTCTGGTACGCCGCCTTGACATTGATGGATTTGAAATAATCATCAGCTCTGGGTTTTGCGATCTGGAAAACAGGTTATACCAACGACAGCACAACAGAACCACACACCGATGATCCTCGAAACTGGAGATATACTACAACTGAACAATGTCTGTTATGTTAGCATACATTTCAGTTATCTCTTTGTCATACGTATCCGTGCTCATGATGGCATTGTTTTGTGTTTTCCTGCCTTCGTCTCGTGCAAGGGTGTTGTAGCGCACATCTCCAACAACGCAAGATTCATAATGTCTTACCCAAGTATCAGGACCCATTGCTAGTGAGTAAAGGGCATCATCAACTGCCTGCCCATCCTCCCGCATCTTCTTAACCTATGGTTAGAAAATAGACAAGCTGATCATCTTATATACTCAATATATTAAAAAACCGACAGTGCACTTCAAAAGCTTACATGGTTCTTGAACCATTTCGCAAATCCTGCCATAACCAGTTTGTCAATGTTTCTTGGATTTTGCGGTAGTAACTCCTCTTTGTAGATGCTGCACAACATAGTGATCGCGTCAAACATCTAAATATATAAGAATGTGCTGCAAGTTTAGTAGATTATGATGTATAAGCTGCAGTACTGCACTTACTTGATATAAGGTAGTATCTCAGGACAGTTATTCAACACATACCAAACCATTTTGTCCAAATCTTTAGGTTTGTCCTCTTGTCGACTCTTCCCTGTAACTCGAACAGAATAATCGAAAACATTGAACCCGGGATTGTCTTCACCCACCTCTTTGCTAAGCTGATCAGCTGTTTCCATGTATTTTGAGCAGAATGTCAACGCTTCTGTAGCAATGTAGGCCTCTGCAATGGAACCCTCGGGTCTAGCTCTGTTCCTAACATAGCCCTTGAAAGTGCCTAGCCGCCTTTCAATAGGGTACATCCAGCCATACTGTACTGGACCTCTAAGTAGTGCCTCATCAGGTAGATGAACAGCCAAATGCACCATCACATCAAAGAAGGCTGGAGGATATATCTACTCAAGGTCACATAGGATAGTTGGTATCTTGTCTCTAAGACGCTCCAAAGCATCTATCCTGATATTCCTACTGCAGAGTTCCCTGAAGAATTGTCCCAACTCTGCAACTGCTCTGTATAAGTGAGGGCGGCCGAATCCTCTAAGGATAACAGGTAAAACCCTTTGAAGTAGGACGTGGCAGTCATGAGTTTTCAACCCTTGTACCTTGTTTCCATCTGCACTGACTCTCCTTTCAGGGTTGGAAGCAAATCCATGTGGGAATCTCACACGTGACAGGACCTCGCAGAATTCTTTTCTTTTTACCTTGTCCAAGACGTACACAGAAGGTGCCATATCCCGTGGTTTACCTTCATCTTGCACCTGCAAATCCTTTCTGATACCCAGGTGTGTCAAATCAATCCTAGATTTTAAGGTATCATTCGTCTTGCCTTCAATATTAAGAAGTGTGCCGATAATGCTGTCACATATATTTTTCTCGATGTGCATCACATCAAGATTATGCCGCAGATCCAAATCTCTCCAATACTCCAAGTCCCACAAAGTGGACCTGCGGGTAAACAATAATCTCTCTTCTACCCTGCCACGCTTCCTTTTCTCGCTACCATTACCAGGATGGTTTCCTGGTGTAATATGCCTGACCTTCTCTAATTCCACTTGCAACTCATCGGCGGTGAGCCTCTTTGGCGCATCACAGTTTTCATGCTTTGCATTGGGTCTTCGGTATTTTCTAGGATGCGGCTTGTCCTTGGCAAGGAAACGGCGGTGTCCAATGTAACCGATCTTGCTAAGTATTGCATATGACAGCGGATTCCTGTCACAACGAACACATGCATTGTAACGATGTGTCGTTCGCCCTGACATAGTGCCCAAAGCCGGATAATCATGGATGCACCAAATTATAACAGCACGCAGAAAGAAATCAGCTGGTGGGCTGCTATATAGGTCTCGAGTGAGAACACCGTTCCATAGCTGTTGAAGTTCCTCCACAAGAGACTCCATGAACAAATCAAAATCCTTTCCAGGACTTTTTGGACTTGGGATGAGCAAGGCCATCATGTAGTTTGATTCTTTGGTGCAGACATTTGGAGGCATGTTGTAAGGGATAACAAGCACTGGCCACATGCTATATGTGGCACTCTGGTGGCCAAATGGGTTAAATCCATATGAAGCTAAGCCAAGTCTAATGTTTCTCGGGTCAGCAACAAACTCTTTGTGTTTATCATTGAAGCTTTTCCACTCATTACCATGAGATGGATGGCTCATTACATTCTGATATCTGTACTCCTGGTTCCTAGAATGCCACAGTACATCCTCTCTTGTTTCAGCATCATGAAACAACATCTGCAATCTTGGTGTAATTGGAAAATGTCTCAGAACATTATGAGGAATCCTCTTCACAGCATCGCCATCTTTCCATCTTGATGATTTGCATTTCGGGCATTCACTTAAGTTGGCATAATCCTTCCGGAACAGAACACAATTATTCTTACAAACATGGATCATATCATATCCAATTCCAACTGCACGAAGGAAATTCTTCAATTTACTGTAGGTGTGTGGCAGCTCAGACGCATCTGGGAAAGATTTGCGGAAAGCAGCCAACATCACATCGAATGATTTGTTGGTCATCTGCTCAGATGTCTTCACCTGAAGAAAGGTGACCATAGCTGAGAATACTGACAGCTTATTTCCTGGGGTGACAGCAACGTTGCATTGTTCCAACATGCGGGCCCAACGTTTTTCTTCTGCAGGTGAAAGTTCACGGAATGCACGAGCATTTCGTAGCATTGTTTCAATGTTGGTCAAACTCACTGGCTCCACCGCCACCACCACCTCCTCCTCTTCCACCTGAGCATCAGGCAGGTCAAGATGGTGATCTGCTGCTTCCACGTAGTCAATAACATTGACGTTCACAGCTTCACCATGATGAACCCACCTAGTATATGTGACCGACATCCCATACAAGTGTAGATGATTTTGCTGTAGCGACCAGACCTCAAATGGTCTGTGCTGCTGTGCACCAGTGTCATCCCTGGATCAGTAATGCTGACACGCACAGTACAAATGGAGGATTTATAACAGAGTAGCAATCACACACTTATTACATCGAATATCTCCGAAGAGATTAAGTATGAATAACATGGCTTAAGGCCATCTACTAACGATAACAGCGGAAGACTTGGAAGATAAGTGCGTCCATCAACTCCAGCGGCATCACTGAGTATAAGACCACGACCTAAGGCACCTTACTCGTCGTCTGAAAAGTCTGCAACATGAAACGTTGCAGCCCGAAAACGGGTCAGCACATAGAATATGCTGGCAAAGTAGCACATAGAGAATAATGAACAATGGTAAGGCTATACTACATGCATATATGGCTGGTGGAAAGGCTCTATGGTTATAGTTTTTGCGAAAAGCCAATTTTATCCTACTACAAAGGAATAAATTTTATTTAACTATCATGGTGGTTGAAACATTGAGAAGGTACCTCCAACTCAATCCAAATTAAGTAACATCATTAACCCAACAAAATTAATTATAAGTATCACGGTGATGAGATTCAAATGATAATCCAGATACTAGATACTCAAGTTGTCCATAACCGGGGACACGGCTAATCATGATCAGTTTGTACACTCTGCAGAGGTTTGTGCACTTTTCCCCACAAGACTCGATCGCCTCCGCTTGATTCTTGCACTGCATGATGTTTGAGAAACGGATGACCGAGACACAGTCTTTCAGAAACAATCACTCTTTACTCTGGATGGACCGGTACACCTACTTTCCCCTACATCTGCTAGTCCACCTCTTCAAGAGATCCTGTAACCTACTCAGCTATGCTAGAGCCCATAATAGCTTGTGGCTGCACACGGAAGTTTCTAGCATGAATAATCTTATGATCCCTTTGAGCCTGGGTGGCGGACCTTATACATACAGACAACACTGGGTTCTCCAGGTGCCTCAATCCACCCAGATGTGATTTTTAGTTCCCACCTTAAGTTGGACCATTATTAACAATCTCACATCTGTCATGAATATCTCTCAAACCCAATCCACGTCTACGCATAGCATGGCATTGATAAAAGCAACGTAGAAGTAACTCCCAAGGGTTTGATAAAAGAACAGGTAATAGGTACTACCTCAACTACTTCCCAATACCCACAGTTTATTTAGATCCTAATCATGCAAGTGTTTGAGGAAAACAGATCTAATGCAATAAAACTGGGTATGAACGGGGTATGATCAAAGTGTTACTTGCCTTGCTGATGATCCGCAAAACCTAGCGAGTCGAAGTAACAAGCGGCACACTCCGGGTACTCTATCGCAAACAAACAAGCATACAATCAGTACTCATCTAATGCACAGGTAAAACTCGAATGAAAGATCCAACCAGAAAGTTGAACTTAAGAACTCCGGTTTGCAAAAAGAATCAACTCGAAAGAAACAACGAAAGTCAAACGGCGAAAGAAAGAAACTTCGTTTGCTAATCTGGATCTACGTCAAATTTTACTGTAGCAAAAACTTGTTTGAGTAGGTTAAACGGAAAGAGAATTTCGAGACGAAACTCTAGGCGCTTGAATCGCCTGATTCCGATAAACGAGCGAGAAGTTAAACAGATTCGAAAATTCGATCAGAAATCGAATCTGAGAAAATAACGAGAAAATCCGACGAAAAAGAAAAACGGACGAACGGTTAAATAA
>NC_057814.1:75359302-75367326 GCF_018294505.1 Triticum aestivum | reverse complement strand
TATGGAGGGGGGGCTAGGGAGGCTTGGGGAAGGGGCATCCGAGGCGGCGGCGGCTCCCGTGCTCCCGGCGGACTCCGGCGGCGGCGAGGCGTGCGGGAAGAGGAGAGGGGCGACGGGGCGGGCCGTCGGCTTGGGCTCGGCCCAGCCGGCGCGGGCGCGTGTTTTTTTTAAAAAAAAGTTCCGCGGAAAATATTGCTTAAAAAAATAAATAAAAATCAGAAAAATATGAAATAAATTTTCCCCGTCTAGTTAGAAAATCTAGAATAGGGTGAACATTTTTAAATTCAAAAATAAATATTTTGAAAACATGCATATTTTTAAATGCAATAGAAATTGCAAATAAAATCCAAATAAATCCCAAATAATGTTTTTAACATTTTCCTCCAGTATTTCAATTGTTTTGGAGAAGTCATATTTTCTCCTCTCGTTTATTTAATATTGAAATATTTTTCCAGAGAGAAAAATAATTAAAATCCCAATCCTCGTTTGAAAAATCAAATAAGAAAATTCGAGAAAATCCCCCAACTCTCTCCGAGGGTCCTTGAGTTGCTTAGGATTTATCGAGGATTTGTCAAAATGCAACAAAACATGATATGCAAATGATGATCTTTGTATAACATTCCAAATTGAAAATTTGGGATGTTACAAACCTACCCCCCTTAAGATGAATCTCGCCCTCGAGATTCGGGTTGGCTAGAAAACAGATGGGAGTGGTTTTTCCGTAGATCTTCCTCTCGCTCCCAGGTGGCTTCATCCTCCGTGTGGTGACTCCACTGGACTTTGCAAAACTTGATAACCTTGCTGCGGGTAACTCGGCTGGCATACTCGAGAATCTTAACGGGTTTCTCCTCATAAGTCAAATCACTTTCCAGTTGAATCGCTTCCAGTGGCACGGTATCTCTTAGTGGTATCTCAGCCATCTCTGCGTGGCACTTCTTCAACTGCGAAACATAAAATACATCATGTACTCCAGACAATCCTTCGGGCAATTCCAGCTTATAGGCAACTTCTCCCATACGTTCCAACACTCTGTATGGTCCGATAAAACGAGGCGCTAACTTTCCCTTAACTCCAAAGCGCTTCACTCCTCGAAGTGGTGATACTCGAAGATACACTCTGTCTCCGACTTCGTGAACTGTCTCCTTGCGTTTAGAATCAGCATAACTCTTCTGCCTGGACGGGGCTACCTTGAGCCTATCGCGAATCATCCTCACTTTCTGTTCAAACTCCTTAATCAAATCCGGTCCAAACAACTGACGGTCTCCAACTTTGTCCCATAACAATGGTGTTCTACACCTCCTTCCGTACAAAGCTTCGAAATGGGCCATCTTCAAACTGGTTTGATAACTGTTGTTATACGAAAACTCCGCATATGGCAAATTGTCGTCCCAACTAGATCCATAATCTAGTGCACATGCTCTCAACATGTCTTCCAAAATCTGGTTGACTCTCTCGGTCTGTCCATCTGTCTGCGGGTGAAATGCTGTACTAAATTCCAGCCTGGTTCCCAATGTTTCATGTAGCTGCTTCCAATACTTCGAGGTAAATTGGGTTCCTCTGTCTGATACAATGGTCCTCGGAACTCCATGCAAACATACGATCCTAGTCATGTATATCTTTGCCAACTTAGCACTGGTGTAAGTGGTCTTTACTGGAATGAAATGAGCCACTTTCGTCAAACGGTCGACTACAACCCATATCGAGTCATAGCCTGAACGAGTCCTGGGTAATCCTGTGATAAAATCCATGCCTATTTTATCCCACTTCCATTCGGGTATCGGCAATGGTTGTAGCAATCCCGCTGGCTTCTGATGCTCTGCCTTCACTCTCTGACATACATCACAAACTGCTACAAACTCCGCAATATCCTTCTTCATTCCGGTCCACCAGAAAGTATTCTTCAAATCCAAATACATCTTGGTATTCCCTGGGTGAATCGAGTATGGTGAATCATGGGCTTCTTGCAAAATCAACTTCCTGATCTCCGGATCATTTGGCACATATACACGGTCCTCAAACCATAAGGTATCGTGCTCATCCTCACGAAATCCCTTGGCTTTTCCTTTGCTCATCTTCTCCTTTATCTCTTCAATCTCCTTGTCTGTCTTCTGAGCTTCTCTGATCCTTTCCATCAAGGTAGACTGAATCTCCAATGTCGCTAAATAGCCTCTAGGGACTATCTCCAAACATAGCTCACGTAGGTCCTCGGCTAACTCCTGAGGTAACTCTCCTGTCATGAGGGTGTTGACATGACTCTTGCGGCTCAACGCGTCTGCTACTACGTTAGCCTTTCCGGGGTGATAATGCAATCTCATATCGTAGTCTTTGATGAGCTCCAACCATCTCCTCTGTCTGAGGTTTAACTCCTTCTGCGTGAAAATGTACTTCAAACTCTTGTGATCCGTGTACACCTCACAATGGTTTCCGATGAGAAAATGTTTCCATGTCTTCAATGCATGCACCACGGCTGCTAATTCCAAATCATGCGTAGCATAATTCTTCTCATGGGGTTTAAGTTGTCGTGAAGCATACGAAACAACTCTTCCTTCCTGCATAAGCACTGCTCCAAGTCCTCGACGAGAAGCGTCGCAATAAACTTCATAGTCCTTGTGTTGATCTGGCAGAATCAACACTGGTGATGTAACCAATCGTTTCTTCAACTCCTGGAAACTGGCTTCACACTCCTCAGTCCAATCGAATTTGGTGTCCTTCTTCAATAGCTCAGTCATGGGCTTAGCAATCCTTGAGAAATTCTCGATAAATCTCCGGTAGTATCCTGCAAGTCCAAGAAAACTCCGGATTTCTCCAACTGTAGTGGGCGATTCCCAACTTGTCACTGTGTCAACCTTGGTAGGGTCTACTGCTATTCCTTCTCCAGAAATAACATGTCCAAGGAATCCAACTTCCTTCAACCAAAACTCACATTTGCTAAACTTGGCATATAACTGATGTTCCCTGAGCTTCTCAAGTACCAATCATAAATGCTCCTCATGCTCTTCTTCAGCCTTGGAAAAGATTAAAATATCATCAATGAACACCACGAAGAATTTATCCAAAAACTCCATAAACACTTTGTTCATCAGGTTCATGAAATAGGCCGGTGCGTTAGTCAGTCCAAATGACATAACGGTATACTCATACAATCCATATCTGGTGGTAAATGCCGTCTTAGGTATATCCTGCTCTCGAATCTTTAACTGATGGTACCCTGATCGTAGATCGATCTTGGAAAATACTTTAGCTCCTTGCAGGCAGTCAAACAAATCATTGATCATCGGCAGTGGGTACTTGTTTTTGATGGTCACTTCATTCAATCCTCGGTAATCAACAACCATCCTTAGTGATCCATCTTTCTTCTCCACTAGAAGTACTGGTGATCCCCAAGGTGACGAACTTGGGCGAATATAACCTTTATCCAGTAACTCCTTGATCTGCTTCTTAATTTCTTCCAAATCCTTTGCGGGCATCCTGTACGGTCTCTTAGATATTGGCCCTGTGCCTGGCAAAAGTTCAATCAAGAACTCAGTGTCTCTATCTGGTGGCATGCCTGGCAACTCTTCTGGAAATACATCCGGATAATCCTTCACCACTGGTACTTCCTCCTGTACAACTCCTGATAAGGAATTCACTTGAGTCCTCTTCGGCATATGCCGGGATACATACTTGATCCTTTTTCCTTCCGGGGTGGTAAGCAAAATAGTCTTGCTGGCACAATCGATGTTTCCTCCATACAACGATAGCCAATCCATTCCCAAAATCACATCCAAACCTTGCGATTCCAAAACAATGAGGTCTGAGGGGAAAACATGCCTACCAATGGCCAACGGTATCTGAAAACATCCTTGGGTGGCCATATACTCTGCTCCTGGCGAGGTTACTAACATGGGGCTTTTGAGAACTTGGGTGGACATCTTAAACTTGTTTACGAATCCCCTTGATATGTATGAATGCGATGCACCAGTATCGAAAAGAACAGTTGCAGTAAATGACTTAACCAAAAACTTACCTATTACTGCATCAGGCTGAGCTTCAATCTCCTCCACGCTCACGTGATTCACATGTCCTTTGTTGAACGGGTTCGGCTTCTTCCCAGAGCTTCCATTGCCATTTCCATTTTGGGCTTCGGGACAATCGGTAGCGTAATGTCCCGTCTTCTGGCACTTGAAACAAGTAATGTGACTTAGATCTCTCTTGGTTGGGGTAGATGGGTTGGTGCGGTTCTGTCCGTTTCCTCCTCCATTCCCATTACCATTCTTGGAGCCATTTTGGTTGTGCGAACTACCTCCTCCATGGGTATGCTGAAACTGTCCTCCCGGCTTCGGGGTAAATCGTGGCTTCTGCTGGGCTCCAGAATTGTACTTCCCTTGTCCATACTTCCTCTTGCGGTTTTCAATCTGTTGTTGCTTCCCTTCAATCATGAGAGCTCTATCTACCAGCTCCTGGTACTTGTTGAAGGTTGCTACCATCAACTGCATACTCAGCTCATCATTCAATCCTTCCAGAAACTTCTCCTGCTTGGCAGCATCTGTAGCAACGTCATCTGGTGCATAACGTGCTAACTTACTTAAATCTTCCACATACTGGCCTACGGTGCGTCCTCCTTGGCATAGGTTGCGAAACTCACGCTTCTTCACAGCCATAGCTCCTGCTGAAACATGTGCTGTACGGAAAGCTTGCTGAAACTGGTCCCATGTGACAGTGTCAATAGGGTGCGTGGCTGTATAATTCTCCCACCATGATGCTGCGGGTCCATCAAGCTGATGTGTGGCAAAACGCACTCTTTCCGCATCTGTGCATCCTGCAGTGGTCAACTCCCTTCCAACTTTGTGGAGCCAATCATCTGCTACAATCGGCTCGGTGCTACTGGAAAACACCGGCGGGTTTAGCCTTAAGAAACGGGCTAAGTGATCAACAGGTGGTGGTGGCGGTAGATTGTTGTTGTTGTTGTTGCCTTTGTTCTGAACTAACACTTGCATTAGGGCATTCTGTTGCTGAATCAACTGGGTGATCTCTGGCGGGAAAACAAATCCGGTGTCGCGTCTCGGAGGCATCTGATAGGTTTAGAAAAGATGAGAATTAAGAATAGAATGAGGTCTAGAGAGAAAACACTACCCATATGCTCATGAGACAAATTCAATCAATATCACTCAATCAATCCAAACAAGACAAAACAATCGATCTAACTAGCGTTACAAAGTGCTTGAGCTATACTACTAAATGGGGGAAAATCTACTACGGATATGGTGGTCTACTAAAAATTCTGATCCGTTGATGACTCCATGATGTCTGCTCCAGCTTCATCAATCCATTCGTCTTCACTTCCGAGTCGGTGTCGTCGATGATGATGCAGTTATCCGGACAAGTGCATTCGTTGACTTCTGCTTTTGGCACTGGATTTCCCACGAATGCTCCAATCTTATTCTCCAGGTCGTCAATCTTCCCTACTAGTGCGTTGATTTACTCCAAATAATCTTCGCGGGTAGCCTTGAGTTCTTCTTGGAGTTCCTTGATCTTCGTGAATGCCTTCTTCAGTTCTTCCTTGTCCGTGCACATCTGGTTCTCCTGGCGTCGAATATGTTGGTTCTACTCCTGGATGAAAGCTGCAATTGATCCATCCTTCTTGGTCTTGATCATCTCCCATTGCGCGTCTCGATGTCCACAAATTTGATAAATTGTATCCTTAAGCTCTTGGTGATAGACTTCTCCAATGCGTGCCATGGCGATATGTGCGGCCATGCTCTTCCCTAAACTCCAAGTTGGTGCTTCGAAAACCAATCTCATGGGTTCCGTAATTGGCGCAAATGTTCTTCCTGGAATGATAACTTGAATCTTCCAGCTCTCTTCTTCAGGAAATGTGGCATTGTAGGTTCCGGTGATGCTTGGTATTCCTATGTTCAAGTACTTGGTGACTTCCTTCAAATGTCGTCCAAACGGCGTATCTTCATCTGGTTGCATAAACTTGCTCCTTGCATTCGCCATTCCTAAAAGAGTAGAAAGTATAGAGGGGTCAGAAATGAGAAGAGAGAAGTTTTCTAGGGCTTAAGCTTAGTGGTCGTGTCCTATAGTCAGCGTGTGCTCTGATACCAACTTTGTAGCGACCAGACCTCAAATGTTCTGTGCTGCTGTGCACCAGTGTCATCCCTGGATCAGTAATGCTGACACGCACAGTACAAATGGAGGATTTATAACAGAGTAGCAATCACACACTTATTACATCGAATATCTCCGAAGAGATTAAGTATGAATAACATGGCTTAAGGCCATCTACTAACGATAACAGCGGAAGACTTGGAAGATAAGTGAGTCCATCAACTCCAGCGGCATCACTGAGTATAAGACCACGACCTAAGGCACCTTACTCGTCGTCTGAAAAGTCTGCAACATGAAACGTTGCAGCCCGAAAACGGGTCAGCACATAGAATATGCTGGCAAAGTAGCACATAGAGAATAATGAACAATGGTAAGGCTATACTACATGCATATATGGCTGGTGGAAAGGCTCTATGGTTACAGTTTTTGCGAAAAGCCAATTTTATCCTACTACAAAAGGAATAAATTTTATTTAACTATCATGGTGGTTGAAACATTGAGAAGGTACCTCCAACTCAATCCCAATTAAGTAACAGCATTAACCCAACAAAATTAATTATAAGTATCACGGTGATGAGATTCAAATGATAATCCAGATACTAGATACTCAAGTTGTGCATAACCGGGGACACGGCTAATCATGATCAGTTTGTACACTCTGCAGAGGTTTGTGCACTTTTCCCCACAAGACTCGATCGCCTCCGCTTAATTCTCGCACTGCATGATGTTTGAGAAACGGATGACCGAGACACAGTGTTTCAGAAACAATCACTCTTTACTCTGGATGGACCGGTACACCTACTTTCCCCTACATCTGCTAGTCCACCTCTTCAAGAGATCCTGTAACCTACTCAGCTATGCTAGAGCCCATAATAGCTTGTGGCTGCACACGGAAGTTTCTAGCACGAATAATCTTATGATCCCTATGAGCCTGGGTGGCGGACCTTATACATACAGACAACACTGGGTTCTCCAGGTGCCTCAATCCACCCAGATGTGAGTTTTAGTTGCCACCTTAAGTTGGACCATTATTAACAATCTCACATCTGTCATGAATGTCTCTCAAACCCAATCCACGTCTACGCATAGCATGGCATTGATAAAAGCAACGTAGAAGTAACTCCCAAGGGTTTGATAAAAGAACAGGTAATAGGTACTACCTCAACTACTTCCCAATACCCTCAGTTTATTTAGATCCTAATCATGCAAGTGTTTGAGGAAAACAGATCTAATGCAATAAAACTGGGTATGAACGGGGTATGATCAAAGTGTTACTTGCCTTGCTGATGATCCGCAAAACCTAGTGAGTCGAAGTAACAAGCGGCACACTCCGGGTACTCTATCGCACACAAACAAGCATACAATCAGTACTCATCTAATGCACAGGTAAAACTCGAATGAAAGATCCAACCAAAAAGTTCAACTTAAGAACTCCGGTTTGCAAAAAGAATCAACTCGAAAGAAACAACGAAAGTCAAACGGCGAAAGAAAGAAACTTCGTTTGCTAATCTGGATCTAGGTCAAATTTTACTGTAGCAAAAACTTGTTTGAGTAGGTTAAACAGAAAGAGAATTTCGAGACGAAACTCTAGGCGCTTGAATCGCCTGATTCTGATAAACGAGCGAGAAGTTAAACAGATTCGAAAATTCGATCAGAAATCGAATCTGAGAAAATAACGAGAAAATCCGACGAAAAAGAAAAACGGACGAACGGTTAAATAACGGACGTTTGTTAACAGAGAAAAACCGACGAACGCGTTCGTTAAAACGAACGGTTCGGTGAACGCTCGCGAAATAAGAAAACCGAAAAAAACCGATCTAGGGTTTTTTTTAAACAAAAGGTTTTTTTTACAGAAAACCGGTCAACAACGAGACGGCCGGCGGCAGTACCTCGACGGGCGGCGAGGGGCTCCGATGGCGGGGCTCGGGCGCGAG
>NC_057814.1:75336896-75358976 GCF_018294505.1 Triticum aestivum | reverse complement strand
CGGCGGCGGCGGCGGTGAGAGGAAACGAGGGGGGGTCTATTTATGGAAGGGGGGGCTAGGGAGGCTTGGGGAAGGGGCATCCGAGGCGGCGGCGGCTCCCGTGCTCCCGGCGGACTCCGGCGGCGGCGAGGCGTGCGGGAAGAGGAGAGGGGCGACGGGGCGGGCCGTCGGCTTGGGCTCGGCCCAGCCGGCGCGGGCGCGTGTTTTTTTTTAAAAAAAAATTCCGCGGAAAATATTGCGTAGAAAAGTAAACAAAAATCAGAAAAATATGAAATAAATTTTCCCCGTCTAGTTAGAAAATCTAGAATAGGGTGAACATTTTTAAATTCAAAAATAAATATTTTGAAAACATGCATATTTTTAAATGCAATAGAAATTGCAAATAAATCCAAATAAATCCAAAATAATGTTTTTAACATTTTTCCTCCAGTATTTCAATTGTTTTGGAGAAGTCATATTTTCTCCTCTCGTTTATTTAATATTGAAATATTTTTCCGGAGAGAAAAATAAATAAAATCCCAATCCTCGTTTGAAAAATCAAATAAGAAAATTCGAGAAAATCCCCCAACTCTCTCCGAGGGTCCTTGAGTTGCTTAGGATTTATCGAGGATTTGTCAAAATGCAACAAAACATGATATGCAAATGATGATCTATGTATAACATTCCAAATTGAAAGTTTGGGATGTTACATTTGCACAGTTGACTGGGGTCTTGTAACTGAATTCATACAACTGCTACACGGGCAGAGCACATCTGATTTCGGACCACCGTACTCAGCTCTGATAAAGTTCATGAAGTTTTCAACCCCCTCGACATATGCAGCAGAGAATCTTCGAGCAGAAGTTATCCTAGTCATGTCCATCTGTTAGACATACAAATTAGTTCTTCTACTAGATATTACAGGAAAAACATATATGCTTTTTTATGAAGTCTAGAAAAAAATACCTAGGTCGATGTCTAAAGCTATGGCAAGATATTTGGACGAGCAGATCTAAGTAACGGAATATATGTAAAGCTAATTCAGCAAACAGATTTGAGTGCCAAATTATGGCAAGCTGTTTCAGCAGTCAATGAGGCCGAGCACACAGCCATCAAACTATCGAAGGCCATCGCAGCAACAAAGATCGAGTATAAAACGGTGTAGAGCTATTTCACCTAACAGATTGGCTACTAGACCATGGCAATCTACGTCACAATAAATATATGGCAGGATATTTTAGCAACTAATCGGCCTTGGCATGCCATCTCAGCTAAGCAGATTGAGTGCAGAACAGGGCAAGGAAGCTTCTTAAGCAGAGCATATTGATAGTAAACTACTTCGGCAAACAGTGAGATTAACAGCGTCTATCAGCTAACATTCAGCGCTACACCGACATGAACGGGGCCTCAGTCTAGAATGCGCGTACTGTGGGAGAAGCTGACCGTCGTGCGTCTCCACACGAACGTCGCCAGCGGTGGCGGCGCTGACCGCCGTGCGCCTCCACAAGAACGTAGCCAGAGGTGGCGGCGCGGCTAGAGGACGGCAGTCTACGAGAGCATACTATGGGAGCGAGAGGATCACCGAACCGCGGCGCCGACGTATCGGCGCGGCGGGGAGGGCGGCTTTGGCAGAGCGAATGGAGTGGAGGGGGACAGGGGGGAGGGGGGTTTGGGGAATATTATTGGCTAGTTGGGCGAAGGGCGGTTGAATCAGATTTGGGGGAATTTTTTGGTGTGGGGGGAGGATTTTCGCGCGGTGGGCGGGGGGAGTTTGGCGCATGGTCGGTTTCTCCAAGTGCAGTCCCACGTGTCAGTGAAGAGGCAAGCCGAAGCGCGTTCTGTTTGCGTGAGCCGTGTGCAGGACCGAACGTGTGTGGGGTGCAATGCGACCGCGACAGGAGTGTTGTGAGTGTACCGCCTTTTTTCCTTTTAAACTAGGTGCTTCGCCCCCTCAAAAAAAAATTCTTGCTTCGCGCGATCCATCGATACTACTACTAGTAATCCGGTAATCCCGACTAAAACGGTGCGGCCGGGTCTTTTCCCGCGCGATATGCTGGGAGGTTGGCTAAGTTGGGATTTTTAGGACGAGTAATGGTACACCTACGTAATCCCAGTTACGTAATTAACGTAATGTGAAACGTGTGATCTTGATTGTAGATTGGGGGGAGGGAGAGGCCCACCACCATGAAAATCAGGGGACGAGAGAGAGAGGGAATTTACGTTAACCCTTTCATAGGTTCCCGTAGATGTAGAAAGATGTGAAATGCGTGAATGTGTAGTGGACGTACTATTGGAGTGCCTAAGATAATTTGTGTATGTATAGACCCTATGTGTTTATTTTACTTCGCATGTTAGATTTGTCTCGGTTCAATAAAAAGCAGAGTTGGTGATGATGGTGTGCCTGTCATCCTGCAATATAGGCCGTCCGATCTATATCTAACGGATAGGAAGGAAACTATGACAATTTACCCGCACTCCTCTCCACATTTGCAGATAAGGCTTTCCCTCGTTCATCCTTTTCTCCCACAAGATCTTGATCTTCCGTGCAACGCACGGGCATCTTGCTAGTACTCCTACAATATACTATATTATTGTGAAAGTTCATATACACCGGCCGAGATTAATGCAAACACGGCAGATTTTCATTACATTTCGAACGTTTATAGGACAGAAAAATAAAAGAAACCCGACCCTAAACCTATTCTATGGCGGCGACCGACGTCCTCCATCTGCGATCTCTATGTACGGGGGCGGGGTTCAAGACCCGTGAAGCGAAGGTGCGGTCTCCGGCGAGGAAGAGTAGAACACGGGATACGGACCGGCCAGTTGGCACACCATGCCCTGCCACCTCCCATGCCCTACTCATCCTCGGAGGAGTCCCTGACCTCGGCGGTGCCGGACATTGGACGGCGGCAAGTAGGACGCGTGGCTGATGGTGCTCCCGTCGTCGGCCGCCAGCGTGGCCACCGCTTGTGCGGCCGCGTCCGCGTCTGGCTACGCCGCTATTGCGTCGCGAGAGGCGACTTGAGAGAGGGCGGCGACCTCGAGCTTCATCCCCGAAGACAAGCTCTCCCGCAGAGCGTTCGCACATGCGGTCATGGCGGATGTGGTGCCAGGTGGGAGGACGATGCGCTATGGTGTGGAGGTTAGCTGGGCGTTGCCGCTTTAAGTAGCGCATTCCGGTGAGGCCAAGCGTCCGGGTGCGTCATTAAGTCACCGGAGTTGGTTCCTCGGGCACCGAGCCTCTTAACGACGACATACGAACGGACGGCATGAATGCGGGCAGCTGGCGCCGGCTGGGAACGCACCACGCGACGGCGCGAGGGACGAGGGTTTTGGTGTGCTAGGGTAGTCAGCTACGGTCGTGGCAACGTTGGAGATGCCCTTTGCTCACATGCGATCCCTCCATGTCATTGAAAAAGCAAGACGACCCGGCATGGTCTCAGGTCCAGAGGATGCAGTTGGCCGCGCTACACCACTCCGCGGACGCGTCGCGGCGCCCCGTGCATCCTCGACGAGCCGGGTGTTGGGGTGTGTTTGGATTGTGGCCAAAGTGCACCTTACCAAAATTTTGGTCATGACCCAAAGATTGGTCTTTGTTTGGATGGTTGCCATTTTTTTGGCATGCCAATGAACTCTAGCAAACTCTAGTTCATTTTTCTTGCCAATGTCGGCTAAATCATGGGCAACCAATACCTCAACCAAAATTTTGGTCATGACCCAAAGATTGGTCTTTGTTTGGATGGTTGCCATTTCTTTGGCATGCCAATGAACTCTAGCCAACTCTAGTTCATTTTTCTTGCCAATGTCGGCCAAATCATGGGCAACCAATACCTCAACCAAAATTTTGGCTACCCAATGCTTTGATGGGGCAACCTTGGGCACAAACCAAACATACCATTGGTCGTGCCACAACACTAACGCCACCCTCGGCACACTGAAACCGACCGTGTCTAGCGACGATATGAGCGTGTCACTCACTGCGGTCGCCGTTTCCAGAGGCGGTGCTGGAGCTGCGCCCCGTTGTTGGCCCCAACGACCCACATGAACGGTTGTCGGTGGTGAGGAGGTCATGGGCCAGCTCCTCCATTGGACTAGTTTGTGCTACGTCGTCCCGACGGGTGTGCCCCACATGTCGGTTTCCCTATTTTCCCGGCCATATTCGAGCGCCAGTGCTCCACGTTGCGCATTAGGCCTTTCACTATGTAGGCCAAGCGAGACAACTTATTGTTTATTTGAGCCGTTCAAGTATAATCATGTGGCGTTTTCTTATTTCTCATTCCTCTCCAACCCTCTTCACCATCGATCATGGCGCCCTCCAGTCGAGTCCATCCTTCCGCATGCCTCATTTGAACATTCCGCCGAGTATCATTCACATGTACCCACCCTAGTCCTCTTTAATAGATCTCTGGACCCCGAGATGAAATCGAGAGGGAACGAGTGGGGGCACGTGATACCTAAGGCGGATTCAAAATTTTGAACCGGTGATCATAGCATCCGCAAATCATATATAAAAGGGTATTCAATGTTCATTTCGTTTTTGAACGTACAATATACTCACCCTATCCTTTCTAGTTTACATATAAGTTTTATGTGTAGTCAAAGTATCTCTACTTTGATCAAAAAGGTATCAACATTCAACAACGCCCAATCAATATTGTTAGATTCGTACGTACTCCTAGATTTGTACTCGAGATGGTTTCCAATTTGACTATTGACAAGATTAATAGTACATGAGATGTATAATGTGAAAATTATATCATTGGAAACTCCTTTCACATACTAATTTGACCGTATGCTTTGTGTAAGTTGCATGTCATATATTATTACTCTAACATTTGGTCAAAGTTAGCCTCAAAAAACGCATTAGACCCTGTATGCTTTGTGTAAGTTGCATGTCATATATTATTACTCTAACATTTGTGTAAGTTGCCTGTCATATATTATTACTCTAACATTTGGTCAAAGTAGTATAGTGGAAGTGGATTCTCTGACGTAGGAATCCCTACCTTACCCTCCCTTTCGGTCACTTACTGGCGGACCCCATGCTTGCTAGGCCCCGCATGTCAGTTACTCAATGGGTTCAGCCACGTCAGGGGATCGTCATCCGTAGTATACTCCCTCTGTTTTTATTTACTCCGCATAAAACGGAGGGAGTGGTGGTATAATAAATAACGCGGGCGGGGGAGGGGAGGAACGTCGGTTTGCTCTCAACTGCGGTCCCACAAGTGAGCGAAAACGCAAGACGAAGCGCGTTCCATTCGGTGAGCGACGTGGAGGGTCCAGCGTGCCGGGCTGCAACACGAACGCGACAAGAGCGATGTACAGTCAAAACTGATTGACCGGTCGTCACCGAAACCACTATTCACACCAGAACCTTCGCTGCTCGGCCTACGCCAGCCACTGCCCTAAAACCACACCAAATCTCCAGCCCATTCCCCCACCTTTCGATCCCCTAGCCTGCATCAAGCGTCCCCTAGTTCGTCGGAAATCCATGGTGCGCCGCAAGATCACTTACTACAAGATGCTGATGCCGGAGCGCCGCGCAGAAATCGCGGCGGCGGTCAGCGCCACAGACCTCCATTCCCAAGCTCGCTTTGCGGCGGGCCAATCCCCGAGTTCTCTGGAGCCAAGCTACGAGGAGGAGGAAGCCAATCCAATGTTCATGGCGGAGGTCGCGGCGCAGAAGGCCCCCGATGGGTATGAGATGATGGACGTCGACTTCGTGCCGGCGTCCGAGTCCCCATGGTGCAGGCGGACCAACGGTTCAACATGGCGATACTAAAGGAGGATCGGGAGGCAGAGGCTCAACTCGACGTGGAGCGCGCGCATGCCGTTGCCATCGAGGCTCTCCTGCAGGCGGAACCAGATGTCGTGGATGTGAACCGGGCGGCGGAGGCTCAACTTGAGGCGGAGCGCGCGGATGCCGCTGCCATCGAGGCCCTCCTACAGGCGGAACCGGACGTCCTGGACTTGAACCGGGCGGCAGAGGCTCGACTCGACGCAGAGCGCGCGGATGCCGCTCTCATCGACGCCCTCCTGCAGGCAGAACCGGACGTCCTGGACTTGAACCGGGCGGCGGAGGGTCGACTCGACGCGGAGCGCGCGGATGCCGCTGCCATCGAGGCCCTCCTGCAGGCGGAACCGGACGTCCTCGACTTGAACCGGATTGTGCTCTCGTCCGTGCAGAGCGCCCGCACGCTCCGCTTGAACGAGTAGCTGGAGGCCGAGGAGAACCACGGTGCGGAGACACACGTTGGCAGCGACGGCTGGTTCGCGCCGGCAGCCAAAGATGACGAGGCCGTCTCTTTCTGCGAGCAGTGATAATATTTCTTTATGTTGTTGTTTTTATGGATCTTTTGCTGTGTAAAAACATATATTTGTTATGCAAGTCGCCTGACTTGGGTCAGTCTACCATTTCAGGCGGTTGGATGAATATCCTACGTCTCCTAACCCTTCTTTCCTTCTTCCTCACCTCTTCTTCTTCCCCAACAGACCACCGCATGGGCCGTACGGATACTCCCCAACATGCGGTTGGATAAACATACTCTATGAACGAAAATTATGTGTCAGTGATAGGATGGCCGAGTTTGGTTTGTTCACATGCGACAGCACGTGTCAGTGAGGGTGCGTTCCCTTGGTTGGGTTTGCGGCATGTAGGAGCGACTGTGTGAGGGTGCGGTGTGACCGCGGCGTGCAGGAGCGACCGTGTGAGGGTGCGGCGCGACCGCGACAGTCGTGCACAAGTGTACCTACTTCTCATTTTGAAAACTTTAGGCAAGCTTGGAAAAAATGTGTGGCGAAGTTTGGCAATGCAAGGTCTAGACCCAAGCAGGATAAGTACGTACGTACTAGGAGTACTAGTGTTAAAAAAGAAAGGCGGGGTTTTCCTTCGCGGGATTTAATAGATACAAATCCTCGTTTCACGTGTCAATTAATGCGTATTTTTCTCCAAAGACCAAAGAGCTACCATCTCACTCTCATCGCTTGATTAATGCAGCGCCATGCAAACCAACCTTCTCACTTCCGCATGCATGCAGGGGATATTAATGTCCTTGGTTGCTAACCCCATCAATTTTGCCTCGATTAGTGTTAGTGGCCCTTTGCAAATTGTAATTTTGATATACTGGCCTTGTGTACAAAAAAATGGAGGTGGTAACTATATTTGACTTCCTTCCCCATTCCGGTGACGTCGACGATATCTTTTTTTGGTGGTTTGCCGAAGTGCGTTCGATGGAGAACACCATTGAGGGAGACCATGGTAAGTCGTTCGCAAGTGCCGCCTGTAAGCCGAGACAACCACCTTATTTGCATCCAGGAAGTCCTTTACTAGTACTACTAGGAGTACTAGTGCGGTGAGATGGTTTCTCGAAGAAGACGATGGAGAAGCGGAGTCAGCGAAGAGTGAAATGATGGTTGCTTCGTCCGTGCTTTTGTGATTTGACGCCTCACTGCTTTGTGATTTGTGATAGAAGGGACAGGGGAGTAGACTCTGTGCTCTATACTGTACTACATGCGTCCAAGCATGGGAGAAAGAGGAGAGACGTTGCATTTTTCTATTCCTTCAATCAATCAATCAGGGAGCTTCGGTTCCATCTTTTTGGCTTTGGCAACACCATCCACAATGGTTCCAACGATGCCGAAAGCTATTTTCAAATTTGGCTACACATTGTGGATGCCCTTAACCGTACCACTTGGTTTTGCTCCTGTGTGCTATCTATACAAATCTCAATTATATTGATCTAAAAAATTATAGAATCAAGATTAGTAAAAAGGAGGTGATTTTGCCGCGCGGATGGCGGGGGAGGTTTCTTATTTGAGCAATGCTACATCCACGTAATGGTTTACGTAAAGTTACGAACTGATGTGATGTGGGACTATTTGATTGGATTAAAGGAGAGGAGTAGGCCCACCCCACCTGAAAATCAGGGGGGGCATATATAGATTAGATGGAAAGTATACGTAGCAGCTACGTAGCCCTTTGTAAGTCTAGGATTAGGCTTCTTATTTTCGGAGGACGTTGTCCTGGCGGTTTGCTAACACGCGGTCCCACGTGTCAGTGCTTTACCAAGCCGATCCGCGTCCCACATGAGGCAGAACAACGGCAGAAGCAACACGTAGTTAAGTTGAAGAAGATGAGGGAGAAGCGGATTCAGCAACGAGTGAAATGATGTGATGGTTGCTTCGTCCCTCAAACTTAACTGCGGGAAAGGTGCAGCTTTGTGATTTGACGCCTCATTGCTCATTACTACGCCGGCGCCATGACTGGGGTGCTTCACCCCGGCTGCTCTGCACTGTATTCCGGTATGGCACATGGACCCGGTAGCTTGATGTCCCACATGTCAGCGAAAGGGACTAGAAGATTTATGAAAGCGAGTGCTCCACTCTTACGACGGAGGAGTAGACGACACGACGGCCCAGTGAACTGTCACTTGTAGTACTGTATAGTACTATAGTTTTGCTTTTTCGCACGATCCATCGATACAAACCCGATTAAACAGGAAAGGGCGGGATTTTTCCCGCGCGGTAGATGATACTGGCCATACATTTCAAAGGCAATTTTAATGTATGCAAACTGAATAATTATAAGTAACAATATGATATCTCGTCAAACTAAAAACACATATGATTTATTGTGTTAGAGTGTAGTAGTAGTGTTGTATTGCATAGTTGTTAGATGTAACATGCGAGAACATGTAGAGATGTAGTTTTGGAGGGCCTACAGAGAGAAAAGCGTAATACGGTCACCGAACTTCAGAATAAGCTGATTACGGTCACTATATATGTTTTGCGGTGATTATACGGTCACTTGCTCATAGTTCAGCATCGGATTGCATTCTGTTGACCGGCCAAATAGTCTGCGTGGCGCCATGTTGACTAGTTAAATTGACCACGTTCCTTATGGGTCCCACCTGTCAGTTCGCATAGGCAAAAGGTCAGATAAACACAAATTTACGTAGGCGCGACAAGGCTCCAACCCGTGCGCGGGAATCACCTGGTTGTGTATGTGTCTGTCAGGGCCTGATGTGTGCGCATGCACGTGTAGGTTGAGCACTTGAGCGTGAGAGTGTGTGTTGGTCGTGTGGTGTACTGGTGTGTGCATGCATGCGTGCGAGTGTGCGTGTGAGTGTTGCGTGCGTGCGTGGCTGCGTGTGTACGTGTGAGTGTTGCGTGCGTGCGTGGGTGCATGTGTTTGTGTGAGTGTTGCGTGGATGCGGTTCGTGTGCATGCGTGCGTGTGTGTATAATCACCACACCAGCTCCTGTGTGTTAAAACAGACGGCTCAGCATACCAATACAAGGCCACCTTCTCCGCTGTGCCCGCGGTCATGACTTCGAACCACCGTCCAAATATTTTTTTGTCGTTTGTTTTCATTCTTACTAGCAAGATGCCCGTGCGTTGCACGTAACATCAAGATGCATTTGTATGACTTGTTTATCTTGTGAGAGAAAAGGATGAACGAGGGAAGGCCTTATTTGCAAATGTGGAGAGGTGTGTGGGTATCTTTTTGCAAAATTGCCATAGTTTCTTTCCTATCCGTCAGATATAAATCGGACGGCCAATATTGCAGGATGGCAGGCACACCATCATCACCAACTATGTTTTTTATAAGAGTGTATTTTATGTATTTTATAAGAGTGTAGATGTAGAGTAGATACAAGTCGACAGGTGGGCACGATGGTAGTGAGATAATGTGATGCAACACTAGAGGTGCCACGTGGCGCATTTAACTGGTCAACTAGTCATGTCATGAGCAAATACAGAGTTGTACGGTGAGCCCGTGACTGTATAATACTCCCTCCATTCCAGAATATAAGGTGTATTGATTTCCGTGCAAGTCAACCATTTGAATGTTTGACCAAGATTATAGAATAAAATAACAACATCTACAATACCATGTAGATAAAATATAAACTACTTTTCATGATGTATCAAATTATATAAATTTCGTATTGTGAATGTTGATATATTTTCCTAAAAATTTGGTCAAACTTGCACTCGTTTGACTTTTCAAAAAACAAATACGCCTTATATAAAGAAGTTACCACTAAACATAAATGGTGACCGTAATAAGTGGATTCTGAAGTCCAATGTACGTATCATGCTTTCGCTTCAAATACAATGATCGTCATTGCATATATCGCGAGAGAAAGATGAAACATGCGTGAATTTTCCGGTGGCTTACTTTTAGAGGACCTGGAGATAGGTTTGTGTGCATACGTGAAAGGGGTGTACAGGGGGGTATGCGATGGAGAGAGAGATGCTCTTCGTTTCTCTTTATTATAAATAACTTTGTATATAGTATAAAAATATACAAATTCACAGTGTGGAATAAATATCATTGTGGGCACCATGCAATGCAAATTAGCGTTCGTACTCCTCCATATAACTTTGTAATGTTGTATATATGTAGAAACTCTAAAATAATTTTTTGGCCACACTTTATTCAAAAGGAATGTTGTATGCGAAATAAACGTGAAGAGAGGGCTTTTTAGATCAATGGGGTACGTGATGTAACATGTGTGAATGTGTAGTTGATGCATTTGGCGGGGCCTAGAGAGGTATGTGTGTGTTATGTATTCGAGAGAGGCATGGATAGAGGGGCCGACGGGGGGGCATGGGAGAGATAGCACGAGAAATGAGAGTGGTCTAGAGAGAGAGACGAATATGACGTCACGACAAGAGATTCCATTCCCTTGAGTGTGTATATGCAAGGGGGGAGGGAATAAGGCACCAGGAGAAATTTTCTGTGTGTGTGGTGTTTGTGTGGGTGTGAGAAGATAATGGGACGTGGGGGCAGAGGGTGTGTCACCGCGTGAGGTCCGGTGGGTCGAGGTGAGGCCCTTCGTTCAGTTCTGTCCTACGGCACATTGGTCGGCCCGTGACGCATTTAGGAAGACCCATGGATGACTAGTCGTACAAGACAAAGATAGCAGAATTGTGAAGGACTCTGTGTCCACTGACAAAGCCGGCTAGGATTTTTAACCCTAGGTTCTCGGACTAAGGTAACCCCTTTATCTCTGATATTACTATTCATCCAACCTAACTTTAAGGGGCATCCTACAGAATGCTCTGCTAGAATCGTACTCGTCGATTAGGAAGAGAGGTGTGAGACAATGCGTGAGAGACAGGCGTAAAGATAATGTGCGTACATGAGACACGTAGGCAGGTCCATGTATATAGAAAGGGTCGATGAGGATTGTGCGTGTGTATGTTTGCGAGAGGAAGAGTGCTTGTGATAAAGGTTAGTGAAAACAGTTGTAAATGGTTACGAGAGGGAGGGAGGGTTATATCTTGAGCATGTGTGCGAGAAAGACACCTCGGGAGAGAGTGTGTGAGCATGTGTGAGAGACCACTGATGGAGAGTGAAACTACACGTAAAAGACTGCTCTACACATTGATTAAAGATATAAATTGTATCCAAATATTAGGATGGGATCATGATATTTGCAATTCGCGTAAGGAGCGGTCATTGATCCATCAGACATCTAGATTCTATCGAATTTGAGCATGTCTATGTTATTATTCGACACAATTGATCCACATAGTTAGTATTTTTAACTCCAGACAATGCATCGCTTTAGCAATCGAATATAAACGTGAGTATAGTTCATGTTGTGTGTGTAAAGCACATTATACATACGAAAGTTACACAATGGACATTATAAATAGCTACCTATGAACTAGCATACATTTGAATTCAACTTAAGGTGGTTTAAAAAAATCGAATTCAACATGAAGTCCATTCAATTATTTGAATTTGATATCATGGCATTTGTAAACCATACCTAAATTATGGGGGCACCAATCTTTGCTCTGATTTTGTACATCATAGCATATGTAGTCATGTACAAAATAGATTCAAATTTAGCTCCTCCATTCCAAAATAATCGTAGTTATAGGATTTTCAAGTGTCAAAATTTCAAAAAGAAACGGATAATTTAATGAGGTTTTCAGACATACAAGGTCAAATATAACGTTGTCTATTTAGGCCAATCCTCATAGTTCAAGAGTACTCTAAACGTGAATGCTTGTGTTTCAAAATTTCGAACGAAGCGCCAAAAGAGCCTCTACTCGTCCGAAACCGCGTGAGACCAATGTTTGGTAGTACAAGGAAATTACTTTTCTAATAACTCCGACCCGTGAAACCTACCGGCCCGACGTCCAAAGGTCTAAACCGGGGTAGGTTTGTAGCTTCATCTAGACGCCACGCAACCGCATCCGAAAAACATTCATACACAATGGCCGCCTAAGCACACATGCGCGCAGCCAAAATCACTCCCGCCCACTATTTGGGACACTTGGGATTACCAACCTACCCCGACCCGTAGTAGGTCCAAAATTTAAGAGGGGGGCAAAGTTTGTACTTTCCCCAAATTTCAAACAAGTGCGTCCCATCTTCTGTTAAAAAAAGCCAAAAACAAGCGCGTCCCAGACCGAAACATGGTTCCCCCCCACCCGTCTGATTCCCCATTCGTACTCCGTGGGCGCCAAAACTACCTCTCCACCAGCCGCGAAACCCCGGCGTCCTCCATCCGCCACCCCATCCCACCCATCAACTGCCGCCCTCCTCCATCACGCCGCAGCCGATACCCCGACGTCGTCATCCACCACAACCTCAACCACAACGCCCTCCACGGCTAGTAGTTGAAGCCGAGGCCGAGCCGTCCGTACCCGAGCCAGTTCAACCACGCCGTCCTGCGCCTCACCGCTGCCGCTCCAACTTCGCCACCCTCCACCGCACCGGAGCTGTTCCTGCTACGCCGTCCCTCGCCACCTCGGATCTGCTTCCCCTCCGCCGACATACGGCCACGGCAACACAGTCAACAATTTGGCCATGGGTTCGTCCAAGCCTGCACCCTCCAGAACATCGGTTTCCCCGGTAAAAAGAAGAAGATCGGCGCGACATGTGGAGGTGACCACACCGGCAACCGAAAAAGGTACTCCTCTTCCCTTATTCGTGCAAATCTTACGTCTCTGCTTGCACGGTATTCATCCCACAGAAGAAACTAGTTGACCGCTTCTTCCTGATACTAGATGTTCCTAGTAACTCGCGATGCACAAGGTTTCTCCTCATATACTATTTCACCTTAGCTAGAGGTCCGTCGCCCCCCTGAATTTCAATTTCTGGCCAGTTGATTCCCAATTAACGGAAGCATTCCCCGGCGTAACAGGCGCTAGTACGCCTATTACGCCGGGGAAGCAGCACCTTGGTGTTTATCTTAGGGGCGTGTGCGGCCTAGAGCTACTGGCGCCCGATCTGGAGGTCGGCCGGGAATAAAGGGATGGCCTGGGGGCGCTGCCAAGCACGGCGGTGGTGTGAGGTCGATGGGAGGGCGGGGCGGCGGAGGCAGGGGTCTGGGCTGGTGGTCGCTGGCGGTTCGAGAAAGATCGTCAACAGTGACTGGCGGGAGGTAGACGAAGGCCATCTGCCCGTTCCTTATAGATCGGACGGTTCATTAAAAAAATCGACTGACCTATTTATTTTCAGTCGACTGTTATCTTAGATATGACCACGTGTGGTGGTGTGCTGGAGGAGTACCTGCATTTCCTGTGCTCATATATTACAAAATCATACAGAGTAGAATCTAATTTTCTTTGCCATGCAATGTTGTAGAGCTATCATATGTCTCCTGTCATTTATTTTTCAGCCACCTGCTATCTGCTACTTTTACAGTGCACTAGTTCTGCACACACTTCACCCTTACTCTCACTATTGTGTTTTTATGCAAGGGTATTTCAGACTCTGCTGCCATGAGAGAAGCCAAAAAGAAGTGAGAGAAGTCGCTCCAGCTTCGTATGCGGGTAGGCAAGACACGTTATAGCGCTATAAAGGGTGCAGTGTCAGCAGATGAAGACGGTAAACGTAGCTCTGGAGTTGATGACCTCGCTCGCAATGAACCACCATCCCAGGTGCTTGCTTTAACTTCGCGGTGTCATATGTGGTTGCATGTTCCATATGGTGTCTAGCTTGTATTCGAAAGGCCGAAGTCGGTAAGATAAGGGAAGATATTTTTTTTACATGAACCACCATCCCGTGAGCACCAGAAGACAAATAGCTAGTCAGGGCACTGGCCGAGCCAGTGACAAGCCCAGCAAAGATAGGCATCACCTGGAAGCCAACTAAAAAGCTGCGATGGTGGCGAAGCAGCCCACCTCCCACCAGGCTCTCAGGTCCTAGATGATCATGCTCACCACTCCAGCCGGATGTCTAGCTTGTATTGCTTCCAATTTGGTTAAATTGCATCTGCTTAGCTTACACATTATACCATTGAAAATGACATACCTTTCTGTTTTTGGTACATACTAGTACATCTGTGTATTAACCATGTTCTTGCATCAAACTAATGTTCTTGTGTATCCCTCATCAATCACTTATGACGAGGCAGGCAGGCAAGGGGACTACTCCTCATTTAAAGAATGCAGCGTCAGCCTCCCGACATGATTCTCAAGAAACAAAAATGCTAGATGAAGATAGTGAACGTAGCTCTGTAGTTGATTACATCATTTCCCCTACACTAGCATCACAGGTGCTTGCTTTAACTTGGCAGCGTGATATGTGGTTGCATGTTGCATATGGTGTCTAGATTGTAATTCTTCCAATCTGGTTAAACTGCATGTGCTAGTCTGCTTAGCTTATACATTATACCTGTTAATGTGACATGCCTTCCTGTATTTAGTACATAGTACATCTGTCTATTAAGCATGTCCTTACATAAAACTATTGTTTTTTTGTATCCCGCATCAATCAACATGACGAGACACCTTTAGTATATGCAGTGCGATATTAGTTGCATCTTTCATATGATTTATAGCATGCGCTGCTTCTAATTTGTTGAAATTCCATTTATGATGGGACGCTTTTAACTTGGCAGAGTCATATTGGTTGCATCTTTCATGTGGTGTCTAGCTTGCATTGCTTCTTATTTGCTGGAATGGTTTCTGCTTAGTTTACACAAATAGTTGTGAACATGCCATGCCGTCCTGTTTTTCGTACATATTCCATCCTGGTATCATGTGTTTGCCTTACATCAAAGTAGTGATTGTCAGTATCATGCATGAATGAGTTCTGAAGAGAGAATTTTATTGCTTTTTCTTGTCGGTTTTACTTGACAATTCAAAATCAATAAAGCGGAAAGAAGTTAGCAAGGCAGCGGATAAAGGTGCTCCTTCCGAACGGAGGGCCTCTACAGTTTCTACTCCTCCACACCCCCAAGATGATTTCCAAGACAACACATGCATAGACACTCAACAAAGCTGTGTTTATGATGAGCACGTCTCCCCTAGTGCAGCATCACCGGTGCTCCGTCTAACTTGGCACAGTTATATGTGGTTGCATGTTATGTGTGATGTCTAGCTTGTATTGCTTCTAATTTTGTTGAATTCCATCTGCTTACTTTACACATTATACTTGAATAAGACACGTGTTCCTGTTTCTAGAACATACAATATATGTCTATCACACCATGTTCTTACATCAAATTACTACTGTTGTGTAACCTGCAACAATCACTTATCATAAGACACGTTTGACTTCGGAGTGTGATATAGGTTACATCTCACATTCTTTTCTAGCTTGTACTACTAATTTGTTGAAATGGCACTTATGACGAGACAGTTTTAACTTGGTAGAGTGATATTCGTTGCATCTCTCATATGGTGTCTAGCTTTCATTGCTTATAATTTGTTGAAATGCCTTCTCCTTAGTTTACACATCATAAGCTGTGAATATGCAATGCTGTGAATATGCAATGGCACTAATGACGACAGACCTCTAACATGGTAGTGTGATGTTGTTTGCATCTTGCATATGATTTATTTCTTGTACTGCTTCACATTTCTTTAAACGCCATTTATGATGAGACACTGTTAACTTGGCAGAGCGATATTTGTAGCATCTTTCATATGGTGTCTACCTTCCATTGCATTGCTTCTAATTTGGTGAAATGTCTTCTTCTTAGTTTACACATCATAGTTCTGGTTATCTCTTCCGTCCTGTTTTTCATACATATTACATCCTCCTATCATGTGATTGTCTAACATCAAAGTTCAGTTCGTCTGCATCACGCATCAATTTGTTCTGAAGAACTAAATTGTTATTCATTTTTCTTGTCGGCTTGACTTAACATGGCACAGAGAAAGAGGAAGAAACACATAATGGCAAGGAATGAGAAGCGGATGAATCCTGTAGATTCTGCTGGTACTGATGGTGCAATAGAAGGTCAAAGTCCAGCGGAAAATTCTACAAACACGGCATCCCATGCTACACGAGTTGCAAAAAAGCCAAACAGAAACAAATAGCTGCCACCAAACAAGCAAAGACAGCCCTAGTTCTTGCAACACCTACCACAGTACTACCAGCTGCACGACTTACTCGTGCGTCAACTGAGCTAGCAGCACGTTCCCAAGCTCCCTTGCCACCTGACACTACTTCCCAAGCGCTCTTGACACAAGATGAGTTGGCAATATCAGATGAACCTTGTGAGCTTCAATAGCAAGAAGGTAGTTGCTGGAGTCAAGTTACAGTTGCATGCTTCTTTATATGTAGTCTCACAGTTTGATGTACACTAACACTTCCTATGTTCGTTGTTGGACTAGCACCTAGGCGCAAGAGGAAACAAACATCAGGGATAATGCTCGATAGGTTAACTAAATCTAGAGGAGGAAGAATGGAGATTCGTTTTGAGGCAGGTTTAAAAAGGCCATGTGATGCTACAGAGTCAGCCAAGTTAGTATCAGAGGCAACGGTTGCCGTTAGGTGTCATGTACATATCCTCCCAACATGGATTCAGTACAGGAATGACAAAGACGAAACCCAGTTCAACACCTTCCTCGACCATTTATCTGTAAGTATGGTTATGTATGGAAACTAGTAATATCGTCTTGCTCTGTCCATACTTTCTAGGTTGCTGATAATGAGACTCCCATAATTTTCAACAAATGAGGTTCAAGTTGGATAGCCAAGATGATGCAACCAGACAAGCTTGCACCCATGTTTTCAAGTCTGCTCTGCGACAGTATCGGTATAACTTGAGGAAAACTCACTTTGAAGGCAAGGCTAACAGTGAACTTTCCCAAACATCTCAAGTAGAAAATATATCGGATGAAGACTGGAGGGGGCTTGTTAAACACTGGTCTGATCCAAAGTATCAGGTACATTATATATATGTGATCAGATCACATGTTGAAGTCCTATTTACGCATGTGCCACACAAATCTATCTTCCTCTAGGTGAACTATTCAAAGAACAAGGCCAACCGTACGAAAGTGAAATTCCAACAGACGACAGGATCTCGTTGCTATATTGCAAACTACGAGGCTCTTGTAATTAGCTGCTGTTTCACTCTTTTCGCTGTACCATATTATCAGATCTATATTGACTTGTTCGAAATGCGGAGGAAAGCCCGCAAGGACCAAAAAGTACCTGAACCAAATGTTGTGGAAATCTTCAAGGACTGTCACACCAGCAAGAAGAAGGGCATGACTACACCAGTCAAAGCCGCTGTTGTAAGTCCTTAATCCTCATGCCTTTTAACTACTACTTACTCTGACTTGTGCCTTGAACTGCATGGTTTGTAGCCAATGTCTATTACTCTTTTCAATTTTATACACAATTGTCTTAGCGTATCATTGCACCTTACAAGGTTTAAAAGAGAGGAGTGATGTTCCTTTGATCTTGACCCGTAATCTAGTTCCGTGCTGGACTTGCCCACACAATGTTACAATTGCCTGTTTGTCTGTTCTCAGTTGTTTTGTGATATGAATGATGTCATACTATGCTTACCGTATTATAAACTTCGTCTCTTTATCCTTAGCCCTCAATACAATGTGAAGAAATAGACAATACATTAGCGATGGTACATGGTCATATGTTTGGAACATGGTTTTATTATGTACTTTGCAATAAAATACAACTAATATTTTACATGGGTTCACCAAATAAGTTCTGTATATAGACCAAAGCTATTTTGTTTGGTTTTGCTGCCTCCTTAATATCTTCTGTTCTGGTACTACTAATGTAAAACCTCAACTTTTCAGCGAGCTATGGAAAAAATGGTGGAACCGCCATCTTCTAAAGGTGGCAAGGCAACTATAACCGCAATGTCAGCTCTTGCTGCAGTGGGTCAGTACCTGTCCACTAACAGTGCCAAAAGCACGTTCCTGCGTAATACTGGGTTGGTTGTTAAGGCAATATCGTCCAAACTACCTCATGATCAAGATATGCAAGCTCAAAGCAATGTTGTATCTGCGCTCCAGACACAAGTCCATTCCCTAACAGAGACCCTTTGTGAAACAAGGAGAAACATTGCTCAATGTCGTCAAGATATGCATGGTTTTGAAACCAGACTATCAGACATTTGCTATGTTGTTCAGGAGCCTAGGGGAAATGAAGGCGAGGGTTATGGTGCTCCATCGGACAATACAGCATGAAAACGTAACAGTCAGGTCAAATGTACTGAGCTTCTGAACTTCTGGTGGTGCATTTATCTGCTAGACTATTAAGTTTTATGCCAACCTTCCTTTTGTTATATAGTTGTAATTTGTTTTGGTGCGATACAAAATTTATTCTTAACATGCAGCCACCGTCTGAAGAGAACAGCAAGCCATTTTTGTATAGTGTAGGGTGTTCCTATATTTGCACTGGGGGCGATCTTTGATGCCGAGTGGATGTAATCTGTGCAATCGCCTTAATAGCCTAGCGTTAGTTTCGGCCTTATTTACTTCCTAGTCTTCTTTTTCCCTGGTTTGCTAGTGGCCGCAACTACCATGGGCCACGGGTCGTAGGATCCATGGGTCTCTTACGGGCCGTCGATAAATGGGCCTGTAATCGGTGGGCCTCGGGCCGTCGGATAAATGGGTCTACATGGGCCGTAATCGGGCGTAATTGGTATCGGCCCAGCATGGTAACAGGCCGTTAACAGGCCATAGGACAGCAAAATCTTAATTCTGTCACAGGCATAACGGGTCGTTAATGGGCCAGAATATAGGACGGGCTGGAAACGGCGCAACGGGTTAACAGGCCAGAAACGGGCCGACTCTTGCCATGGGCCGAATTTGGCCCATTAGGGTAACAGGCCAGTAACGGGTCAACTCTTGCCATGGGCCAAATTTGGCACATTAGGGGAACAGGCCAGTAACGGGCCGACTCTTGCCATGGGCCGAATTTGGCCCATTAGGGGAACACGCCAGTAACGGGCCGGAAGTAATCGAGGGCCGAAAAGGAGCCCAAGAACGTATGGGTCGTCAATAGGCCGAAAGCTAACACGGGCTGGAAACGGCCCATGTAAATCACGGGCCGTTAATGGGTATAAAGAAAATTACTGTTCATTATGGGCTAGAGTCACCGTGGGCCTGTAAAGGGCCAAAAGATATGAAGGCCTCATATGGGCCGAAAGACGTCGTGGGCCATACATGGGCCGAAAGTGAAATGGGCTGGTGTTATATTCGACGGCCCACAAGACGTTGTTGGGCCGATTTCCTTTAGGGCCTAACGGGCCGTGAGTTAAAGGGCCGTAAAATGGGCTATTTGCGAAGAGACCGTTAACAGGCTTTTCATGGGCCAGCCCGTGAACTTTTGACCAAGTCAAATGGGCCGGCTTTGTAAGCTAAATGGGCCAGTGGTGGGCCGTGGCACGTGTCGACATATCATAGGCGCCTATCTGACCCACTGACGAGCTGACACGTGTTTCGTCCGGCCAATAAGAATTTTACACGTGGAAATTTCCCATTGGTCGAGGCTGTTAACGGGTTATCGGATCCAAAACCTGACCCGATAGCTTAACGGCGTTCCGTTACGGTGGATGCCACGTGTCGGTCACTTCTGTGACGCGCAATGTATCGTCATGGAAGTGGACACTTCCGTGATGATAATTTTGGTAATGTCATGGAACACTTCTACGACAGCACAGGTATGACTATCTTGATTCTGTCATAAAATCGTCATGGATGTACATACAAGACAAAAAACGCGACCTACTGTGACAAACACGTATCATCACGGAAGTGTATTTTTTTGTAGTGATGACACAATTTCACATATATGATGGCTAACTAAATAGGATAGCATGACACAATTTCACATATATGATGGCTAACTAAAAAGGATGGAAAGACATAGTTCAAAATATGATGACTATGTAAACAGGATGACATGATATAACTATATAATGTATTTATTAAATAGGTTGGCATGCCATAAATCACATACACGCCGCCTATGGAAACATGATAGCATGATATAATTCACGGATAGAATGACATAATTCAAAATATGATGACTGTAAACACTAAACATGATGAGATGATATAACTATATGATGTCTTTATTAAATGGGTTGGCATGCCATAATTCAGATAGATGCTGTCTATGTAAACATGATGGCATGATATAATTCGAATATATGATTTATATACTAAGCTAGTAAGCAAATGGCAATCGCATATATGATGTAAATACTAAGCAATGCAAGACAACAAGCATGACATGAGTAATATAACCCTGCCAAGTTTGAGCACAAACCTCAGGGGGAAATAGGACTAGTCATCTGTCTCTGAATCCTCCTCTGAAGAGCTATTCATAACCAGCAAGATGTCTGCTTCAGTAGGTAGCATTGTCTGCTCTGAATACCTTGTTTTCACTCCAGATACTTCCATCACCGCTTCAAATGGCTGATGCACAGGAAGAGTAGTTGAATATACAAACGTTGTCGACAAATGGAACATGTAATACAAAAAAGGATAGCATGGTATAATTCACATATATGATGATTGGCTAAACAGCATGGCATTGCATAATTCACATATATAATGCCTTGCAACAAGATAACATTGCATAATTCACATATATAATGTCTTGCAACAAGATGGCATTGCATAATTCACATATATGGTAATTAGACACTAAACAAGTGGCATTCACACAAAGCATGTCTAAACTAAGCAAATGACATTGCAATGCAAGACACCATACGCATGATATGAGCAACATAACACTGCCAAGTTAGAGCATACACCTCGGGGGGGGGGGGATAGGACTGGTCGTCTGTCTCTGAATCATCCTCTGAGGAGCTATCCGTAACCAGTGAGATATGCGCTTCGTCAGATAGCATATTCTGCTTTGAAGACCTTGTTTTCACACTACTAGGAAAAGGCCTACTAATGGCGCACCTGTTTTGGCTACTAATGGCGCACTACAGGTGCGCCATTAGTACCATGCCACTAGAATATTTTAGTAATGGCGCACCACAGGTGCGCCATTAGTATCCCACAGGTGCGCCATTAGTAACTGGTATACTAATGGCGCACCACATGGAAGTGCGCCATTAGTAACAATTTTTTTTAAAAAAAAATCGTTTTTTCTTAATCTCAGGTCACTATTTCACATATGAGATATCCAACACATATATATACAACAAGCATCCATATAACAATCATATCCAACACACAAGTTTCATCATATATACATACATAGCCAACACATAGTTTCATCGTTACATATTACAAAAGTTTCACATTGTTCATCCAACACCGTTATCCATCAATTCACAAAAGTTTCACATTGATACAAAATAAAAACACAAATGGAAAAGAAGCACTCCATCCATGCAAGCTTCCGTGAATTATATCAAATCTGCAAAATGATAAACAAGAAGTTAGAAGAAGAATAAGAAGAAGAAGAGAAGAAGAAGAAGAAGAAGAAGACTAGAAGAATACTAGAAGAAGAAGAACACTAGAGGAATACTAGAAGAAGAATAAGAAGAAGAATAAGAAGAAGACTATAAGCTTATTATGTAAACTTGATCATTTTGTGCTAACATAAGTAATTTTGGAGCTAACCTATAGGAAACTAAGCATAAAAGCTCTCTAAGTTAGCATATTAGAGCCAACTTAGGTAAAATGAAGCTAACCTATTTCATTTTGGAAAAGAAGAAGAATAAGAAGAAGACTATAAGCTTATTATGTAAACTTGATCATTTTGTGCTAACATAAGTAATTTTGGAGCTAACCTATAGGAAACTAAGCATATAAGCTCTAAGTTAGCATATTAGAGCAAACTTAGGTAAAATGAAGCTAACATATGTCATTTTGGAAAAGAAGAAG
>NC_057814.1:75334437-75336736 GCF_018294505.1 Triticum aestivum | reverse complement strand
GACTATAAGCTTATTATGTAAACTTGATCATTTTGTGCTAACATAAGTAATTTTGGAGCTAACCTAAGGAAACTAAGCATATAAGCTCTAAGTTAGCATATTAGAGCAAACTTAGGTAAAATGAAGCTAACATATGTCATTTTGGAAAAGAAGAAGAATAAGAAGAAGACTATAAGCTTATTATGTAAACTTGATCATTTTGTGCTAACATAAGTAATTTTGGAGCTAACCTATAGGAAACTAAGCATATTAGAGATAACATAGGTAACTAAGTATATATATATATATATATATATATATCATTTTGGAGATCTGACATACCTGACATAGTTCAGTTCTCATTGTTCTTCTCCTTCTCCTTCCTCAGCCTGATGCGCCAAGAGCGGCGAGGTGGTGGAGGCAGCTGTGGGATGTAGTCTTCTACTACAATTGGCGTGGTCATGTCGCCCAGCTGTGGGATCGCCGGCGCCACCACCGGTGCGTGGTCATTGTCAGGCACCACCACCATCGCGAGGCCACCTTCAGGCAGGACGGGCACGACCATCGCTAGGTCATCCTCAGCCACCACCATCTCTTGCCCATGGTCAGCCACCACCATCTGTTGCCCATGGTCAGCCACCACCATCTCTTGCCCTTGGTCAGCCACCACCAGCGCTAGGTCATCCTCAGCCTGATGCCCATCGTCATCCTGCAGCTCCTCATCCCCACTCTGCTCCTCTTCTCCCCCACTCCAGTCCGGATCATCCTTCTTGTTGTCTTTGCTGCTGCCAGAATCGCTGCTGCTTTCGCTAAAGCCAGAATCGCTGTTGCTTTTGCTACAGCCATAATCGCTGCTGCTTTGGCTGTAGCCAGTGTCGCTGCTGCTGCTCCCATTGCCTGTCCAAATGCAACAATGACCGTTAACAATCGATGTGAGACAAAGCCAAATGTAGAGGAATAAGAAGAGGCAGAACGAACTGGCATCTTCGTCGTCAGCGTAGCGCATGCGACACATAGTCGTGTTGAAAACCTTCACGATGAGCATTGTGGCGTCATCGTCGTACCTGAAGAGAAGAAAGTACCCGGTCCGCAGGTCGTAGGCACTGTAGAACTTCTCCCAGCCACGGCACAGGTACATGTGGCCCTCCTCGATCACTAACTCCACGTCCCACAACCTGCGAACCCCGCTGCCGGCCTGTCGGAGCTTCACATTATCTGGCGGATCTTCACCCAGCATGTTCATAAAAGTGTCAGGCAGCCTCTGCAATTTGGGACAAGGAGTGATGTAGCAAACAACAGAGTTATCATAATGAGATGGGTGAAGGGGAGATCTCTCGTTTTATATACCTGCCTCGTGGCTGATACTGAAGTCCCAAGTATGACACTAAAGAACTCGAACGCATCCAACTCGTACTCCGGTGAGGCAGAGCGGCGGTGGCTGCTTCCCCCCATCTCTGATAAGCAGCAGAAGAGACCAATTAGTACCCTTACAACATTATCATACAACATTATAGCAGCATAAATTTTGAGCAGAAGATAATCAACTACACCAATGCACTTCCGAAGTTCCCGCTTCCCACCCATGATGTTGTTAAGCGAGGACTAGTGCCAAATGCATTTTCGGTACGAAAATACATCACAGGCCACTATGTTATTTAATATCATTCTTCTCAAAGACTAATGATTGTTACATCCTACTAAAATGATGTTCTGTCCTCAGAGATGTCTTGTTGCTTATGAGGAAGCAGCAAATAAACATTTTCTCTGTTATGCCTTCTGTCTTTGCATATGCAGAGTTATGTTTTTTTATTTCAATCATGTGGGTGGGTTTAATGATGTCAAAACCTTGTCGTAGTTTCCACTGTTTTAATGTTTTGTATGATTTCTTGGTTATGCATTCTTCCTTTTCCTTTCCATCTTCTTCTTCTCCACCTCTCTTCTTTTCTTGTTCTCCTTTTTCTTTCTTCTCCTTCCTCCTCCTCCTCTTCTCCTTCTTCCTTTCTTGTTCTGTTTTTCAACTTTCTTCTTATTCTTCTTCCTTTTTTTTCCTTTTTCCTCTTCTTCTACTTCTTCTTCTTTTTTTCAACTTTCTTCTTCTTCTAATTATCTAAACCTAAATCTAGCACTAACCTAAACCAACCACTAACCTAAACCTATCAATAACCTAATTAAACCTAAACAGCAAAGAAAAACAGTAGAAAAAACAAAAAAAATGCTCACCTTGGCTCCGGGGGCAGGGGTGGTGGTGGACGGCCGCGGTTAGGGCAGCGAAGGCGGGCCTGGCTCCGGGGGGCGCGAGGCGGACGCAGGGGGCCCGCGG
>NC_057814.1:75292317-75333735 GCF_018294505.1 Triticum aestivum | reverse complement strand
AGGTGGGGCAAGGGGGCGGCGAGGGGAGGGGGGCGACGGAGCGAGGGGAGGTGGGGCTCGGCATTACTAACAAATTTTTTTTTCAAAACTACTAATGGCGCACGGTGGGTGTGGTGCGCCATTACTATGTCAACTAGTAATGGCGCACTATACCACGGTGCGCCATTAGTAATACTTTTGTTTTTCAAAACTACTAATGGCGCACCAAACACCAGGTGCGCCATTAGTAATATATTACTAATGGCGCACCAACACATGGTGCGCCATTAGTATATAGTAATGGCGCACCACATGTCTGGTGCGCCATTAGTGGCCATATCATCTATAGCCCTTTTCCTAGTAGTGTCACCCAAAACCAATGATAGCAGGCAGATAATGGCTTCAGTTGAAAAATACAAATAATGGCTTCTTTACTGTTTGTTTCCCACCCAACATGAAACTCATAGTAGACACCAGATATTAACCAAATAGTAGATAGATACTATTGATTGCGGCCCCGATATGTACCCCACAACCATTAAAAAACTCAAGTTTGAGCATTAGTTTGGAGCTAACTCGGAGTCTAATCGGTGAACAGGACGATAAAGTAGCATGTAATATTAAGCAATGCATAATGTAAGCAGACACGAAAGAGTGCGACCTCTCTTGCGGACCCGTGTAGTCCTCGAGGTCATCTGCTCGGTTGATGATGGTAATGCAGTTGTCGTGGCTGCCGGCAGCGGGGAAGAAGATCTAAGGCAGCGAAAGACAGTCTGGAGGTCGGATCCCTACTGTGGTGGACCCTTGTGTCGTTGGAGCAGCTGAGCTGGGGTGGACGGGACAAACCACACATGGTTTTTTTGACAACCATATGTAAGAGAATTAATTCTATAAGGGCTCGTTTGAATTGGAGGATTCTAACAACACAGGGATAGGAAATACACAGTAATAGGATAGGAATGCACGTGCAAAACAGAGAATTTAAAAACACAGGATTTCTGCCAATCTGGGTGTTTGGTTCACAAGAATGGGAAGATCACAGGATGCAAAGAAGCATGGTGAGATTAAGCCAAACCACAAGAAAATGTACGGTTATAATTCTATTATGCTACTATCTCTTAGTCTTGTGCTTCATGAATAGGAATTTGAAAAGGAGAACAAGTGGATATTAAAATTCCTACGGTTTTTCTTTCAAGGAGACACTAAAGGAACAAATCCTATAGTTTTCCTTTACTCCATTCCTTTGAACCAAATGCATGAATAGTAGTACCATAGGAAACTTTCCAATTTCTATGTTTTTCCTTCACTTTTCCTTTAAAGCACTGGCGATTCTAGTAGGCCGGCTTGAGCAGGGAAAAGCCTACACTGAAAAATGTTTTTGTGCTACTTCCACTACTTTGGACCCAGGCCACTGCCCTACTAGCTCAACTCCCAGGCCCATCTACGAATGCACAGCTCAAGCGCGTAGAGATAAATAATGATGGCATTCAAGAGAGTCCATCACAGATAGCTAAGTTGCCTGGTACCTCACTGCTTGTCATATAGTAGGAGAAACTAATCGTATTTCACGTTACTATGTGTGCTCAGTGGACAATATATATATATATAACATGTAGAGTAAAAAAGCGATGCAAAAAGTGTACAACCTCTTTGGCGAAGCCATATCGATCTCAGCGTGATAGGGTTGGTCGGTGAGGAAGCTCCGGCTGATTTGGCTGTCGGAGGAGGGGAGGAAGATCTTAGGCATCTGGACATGGAGCCCGGGGTAATGCTCCGCTGTGATGGAGGGCTTCGTAGTTGGAGCAGCTCCGGTGAGTTGTACGACGGCGAGGCTGAAGCAGGACAAGAGAGACAACGTTAACCTGAGTGGAATTCTAATAGCATCTCCAATAGATGACGTAAATACACAACAATGTATGTCCATCACCTATATAAGGTGGGTCTATGATACGTCTCCAACGTATCTATAATTTTTGATTGTTCCATGCTATTATATTATCCATCTAGGATGTTTTATATGCATTTATATGCTATTTTATATGATTTCTGGGACTAACCTGTTAACTTCTACCTCTTGAGCACTGCGTTGGTTTTCCCTTGAAGAGGAAAGGGTGATGCAGCAAAGTAGCGTAAGTATTTCCCTCAATTTTTGAGAACCAAGGTATCAATCCAGTAGGAGGCCACGCACGAGCCCCTCGCACCTACACAAACAAATAAATCCTCGCAACCAACGCAATAAAGGGGTTGTCAATCCCTTCACGGTCACTTACAAGAGTGAGATCTGATAGATATGATAAGATAATATTTTTGGTATTTTTATGATAAAGATGCAAAGTAAACAAAGCAAAATAAAAACGGCGCTAGAAATAACTTGTTGTAGGGAGATTAATATGATGGAAAATAGACCCGGGGGCCATAGGTTTCACTAGTGGCTTCTCTCAAGAGCATAAGTATTACGGTGGGTGAACAAATTACTGTTGAGCAATTGACAGAATTGAGCATAGTTATGAGAATATCTAGGTATGATCATGTATATAGGCATCACGTCCAAGACAAGTAGACCGACTCCTGCCTGCATGTAGTACTATTACTCCACACATCGACCGCTATCCAGCATGCATCTAGAGTATTAAGTTCAAAAGAACAGAGTAACACTTTAAGTAAGATGACATGATGTGGAGGGATAAACTCATGCAATATGATATAAACCCCACCTTGTTATCCTCGATGGCAACAATACAATACGTGCCTTGCTGCCCCTACTGTCACTGGGAAAGGACACCGCAAGATTGAACCCAAAGCTAAGCACTTCTCCCATTGCAAGAAAGATCAATCTAGTAGGCCAAACCAAACTGATAATTCGAAGAGACTTGCAAAGATAACCAATCATACATAAAAGAATTCAGAGAAGATTCAAATATTGTTCATAGATAAACTTGATCATAAACCCACAATTCATCGATCTCAACAAACACACCGCAAAAGAAGATTACATCGAATAGATCTCCAAAAGAGAGGGGGAGAACATTGTATTGAGATCCAAAAAGAGAGAAGAAGCCATCTAGCTAATAACTGTGGACCCGAAGGTCTGAGGTAAACTACTCAAACTTCATCGGAGAGGCTATGGTGTTGATGTAGAAGCCCTCCATGATCGATGCCCCCTCCGGCGGAGCTCCGGAAAAGGCCCCAAGATGGGATCTCACGAGTACAGAAGGTTGCGGCGGTGGAATTAGGTTTTTGGCTCCGTATCTGGTAGTTTGGGGGTACGTAGGTATATATAGGAGGAAGAAGTACGTCGGTGGAGCAACGTGGGGCCCACGAGGGTGGATGGCGCGCCCAGGGGGGTAGGCGCGCCCCCCTACCTCGTGCCTTCCTGGTTGATGTCTTGACGTAGGGTCCAAGTCCTCTGGATCACGTTCGTTCTGAAAATCACGTTCCCGAAGGTTTCATTCCGTTTGGACTCCGTTTGATATTCTTTTTCTGCGAAACTCTGAAATAGGCAAAAAAACAGCAATTCTGGGCTGGGCCTCCGGTTAATAGGTTAGTCCCAAAAATAATATAAAATTTTATAATAAATTCCATTAATGTCCAAAACAGAATATAATATAGCATGGAACAATAAAAAATTATAGATACGTTGGAGACGTATCAAGCATCCCCAAGCTTAATTCCTGCTCGTCCTCAAGTAGGTAAATGATAAAAACAGAATTTTTGATGTGGAATGCTACTTGGCATAATTTCAATGTAATTCTCTTAATTGTGTTATGAATATTCAGATCCGAAAGATTGAAGACAGAAGTTTAATATTGACATAAAAATAATAATACTTCAAGCATACTAACTAAGCAATTATGTCTTCTCAAAATAACATGGCCAAAGAAAGTTATCCCTACAAAATCATATAGTCTGGCTATGCTCTATCTTCACCACACAAAGTATTTAAATCATGCACAACCCCAATGACAAGCCAAGCAATTGTTTCATACTTTTGATGTTCTCAAACTTTTTCAATCTTCACGCAATACATGAGCGTGAGCCATGGACATAGCACTATATGTGGAATAGAATGGTGGTTGTGGAGAAGACAAAAGGGAGAAGATAGTCTCACATCAACTAGGCGTATCAACGGGCTATGGAGATGCCCATTAATAGATATCAATGTGAGTGAGTAGGGATTGCCATGCAACGGATGCACTAGAGCTATAAGTATATGAAAGCTCAACAAAAGGAACTAAGTGGGTGTGCATCCAACTTGCTTGCTCACGAAGACCTAGGGCATTTGAGGAAGCCCATCATTGGAATATACAAGCCAAGTTCTATAATGAAAATTTCCCACTAGTATATGAAAGTGATATCATAGGAGACTCTCTATCATGAAGATCATGGTGCTACTTTGAAGCACAAGTGTGGTAAAAGGATAGTAACATTGTCCCTTCTCTCTTTTTCTCTCATTTTTTTATTTGGGCCTTTTCTCTCTTTTGTTGGCCTCTTTTTTTAGTCCGGAGTCTCATCCCAACTTGTGGGGGAATCATAGTCTCCATCATCCTTTCCTCACTTGGGGCAATGCTCTAAAAATGATGATCATCACACTTTTATTTACTTACAACTCAACAATTACAACTCAATACTTAGAACAAAATATGACTCTATGTGAATGCCTCCGGCGGTGTACCGGGATATGCAATGAATCAAGAGTGACATGTATGAAAGAATTATGAACGGTGGCTTTGCCACAAATACAATGTCAACTACATGATCATGCGAAGCAATATGACAATGATGGAGCGTGTCATAGTAAACGAAACGGTCGAAAGTTGCATGGCAATATATCTCGGAATGGCTATGGAAATGCCATGATAGGTAGGTATGGTGGCTGTTTTGAGGAAGGTATACGATAGGTGTTTGATATCGGCGAAAAGTGCGCGGTATTATAGAGGCTAGCAATGGTGGAAGGAAGAAAAGTGCGTATAATCCATGGACCCAACATTAGTCATAAAGAACTCATATACTTATTGCAAAAATCTAGAAGTTATCAAAGCAAAGTATTACACGCATGCTCCTAGGGGGATAGATTGGTAGGAAAAGACCATCGCTCGTCCCCGACCGCCACTCATAAGGAAGACAATCAATAAATAAATCATGCTCCGACTTCATCACATAACGGTTCACCATACGTGCATGCTACGGGAATCACAAATTTTAACACAAGTATTCCTCAAATTCACAACTACTCAATTAGCATGACTCTAATATCATCATCTCCATATCTCAAAACAATTATCAAGCATCTAACTTCTCATAGTATTCAACACACTCATAAGAAATCATTTACTAATCTTGAATGCCTATCATCATTAAAGCAAATTACCATGCTGTTTTGTAGGACTCTCAAAATAATCTAAGTGAAGCATGAGAGAACAATAGTTTCTATAAAACAAATCCACCACCGTGCTCTAAAAAAATATAAGTGAAGCACTAGAGCAAAAACTATATAACTCAAAAGATATAAGTGAAGCACATAGAGTATTCTAACAATTTCCGAATCATGTGTGTCTCTCTCAAAAGGTGTGTACAGCAAAGATGATTGTGGAAAACTAACAAATAAAGACTCAAATAATACAAGACACTCCAAGCAAAACACATATCATGTGGTGAATAAAAATATAGCTCCAAGTAAAGTTACCAATGGAAGTAGACGAAAGAGGGGATGCCTTCCGGGGCATCCCCAAGCTTTTGGCTTTTTGGTGTCCTTAGATTATCTTGGGGTGCCATGGGCATCCCCAAGCTTAGCCTCTTTCCACTCCTTGTTCCATAATCCATCAAATCTTTTACCCAAAACTTGAAAACTTCACAACACAAAACTTAACAGAAAATCTCATGAGCTCCGTTAGCGAAAGAAAAGAAAACACCACTTCAAGGTACTGTAATGAACTAATTCTTTATTTATATTGGTGTTAAACCTACTATATTCCAACTTCTCTATGGTTTATAAACTATTTTACTTGCCATAGATTCATCAAAATAAGCAAACAACACAGGAAAAACAGAATCTGTCAAAAACAGAAAATTCTGTAGTAATCTGTAACTAACGCAAACTTCTGGAACTCCAAAAATTCATCCAAAATAGGAAGAACTAGAAAATTTGTTTATTGATCAGCAGCAATTGGAATCAATATTTTATCACGTTCTGGTGATTTTTAACAATTGTTTTCGTCAACAGAAAGTTTCTGCAATTTTCAGCAAGATCAAATAACTATCATCCAAAAAGATCCTATAGGTTAAACTTGGCACAAACACTAATTAAAACATAAAAACAAATCTAACAAGAGGCTAGATCAAATATTTATTCCTAAACAGAAGCAAAAAGCAAAAAAAACTAAAAATAAAATTGGGTTGCCTCCCAACAAGCGCTATCGTTTAACGCCCCTAGCTAGGCGTAATAGCAAGGATAGATCTAGGTATTGCCATCTTTGGTAGGCAATTATTTAATAAGACATCTATCACCCTTAGGAGTTTCTTTCTTTTTATTAATTATCAAACTTCTAGGCACAAAATCGAAAAATTCATTTGTAGCAAATGGTTCCTTAATGATAGCAAAAAGATTGGGATGAATACTTATAGATTTGAGATCCGCAGTTTCCTTACTAGAGGATTCACCCTTATTTTTAGGAACATACATAAGCTTGGCAATATTACTTGGAGGACTTGGAGTATTCTTTACGGAAGAAAAAGTGGTTCCCAAGTTGGTAATGATACCCTCAAGTTTATCGATTCTAGTGGAATCTTGATTTATTCTTTCATTAACTATGGGTTCCTTCTCCTTAATATTTTTCAAAGTGACTCCTACTTTAGATCCATATTGGGTAATTTGATTGTGGATCTTTTTATCCAGATTTTCAATTAACTCTATGGTAGCAACTTTGTTTTCAATAATTTCAAGTCTTTGCATTACATGCTCCAAAGTTAACATAGTTCCATTAACCAAAAGAGGTGGTGAGCCAAACAAATCTATTATAGCATTATAAGAATCAAAAGTATGGCTACCCAAGAAATTCCCTCCGGTAATGGTATCAAGGATATATCTGTACCAAGGAGTAGCGCCTACATAAAAATTGCGGAGAAGAACGGAAGTAGATTGCTTCCTGGTAGATCTATTTTGAGCATTGCAAATTCTATACCAGGCGTCTTTTAGATTTTCTCCCTCCCTTTGCTTAAAATTAAGAACTTCATTCTCGGGAGACAACTGAGAAGATAGGGGACTAGCCATAACGACAAGCAAGCGAAAAAGAGGCAAACGGAAAAGAGAGGGTGAATAAAACGGCAAGGGTGAAGTGGGGGAGAGGAAAATGAGAGGCAAATGGCAAATAATATAATGCGGGAGATAAGGGTTTGTGATGAGTACTTGGTATGCTGACTTTTGCGTAGACTCCCCAGCAACGGCGCCAGAAATCCTTCTTGCTACCTCTTGAGCACTGCGTTGGTTTTCCCTTGAAGAGGAAAGGGTGATGCAACAAAGTAGCGTAAGTATTTCCCTCAGTTTTTGAGAACCAAGGTATCAATCCAGTAGGAGGCCACGCACGAGTCCCTCGCACCTACACAAACAAATAAATCCTCGCAACCAACGCAATAAAGGGGTTGTCAATCCCTTCACGGTCACTTACGAGAGTGAGATCTGATAGATATGATAAGATAATATTTTTGGTATTTTTATGATAAAGATGCAAAGTAAAGAAAGCAAAATAAAAATGGTGCTAGAAATAACTTGTTGTAGGGAGATTAATATGATGGAAAATAGACCCGGGGGCCATAGGTTTCACTAGTGGCTTCTCTCAAGAGCATAAGTATTACGGTGGGTGAACAAATTACTGTTGAGCAATTGACAGAATTGAGCATAGTTATGAGAATATCTAGGTATGATCATGTCTATAGGCATCACGTGCGAGACAAGTAGACCGACTCCTGCCTGCATCTACTACTATTACTCCACACATCGACCGCTATCCAGCATGCATCTAGAGTATTAAGTTCAAAAGAACAGAGTAACGCTTTAAGTAAGATGACATGATGTAGAGGGATAAACTCATGCAATATGATATAAACCCCACCTTGTTATCCTCGATGGCAACAATACAATACGTGCCTTGCTGCCCCTACTGTCACTGGGAAAGGACACCGCAAGATTGAACCCAAAGCTAAGCAGTTCTCCCATTGCAAGAAAGATCAATCTAGTAGGCCAAACCAAACTGACAATTCAAAGAGACTTGCAAAGATAACCAATCATACATAAAAGAATTCAGAGAAGATTCAAATATTGTTCATAGATAAACTTGATCACAAACCCACAATTCATCGGTCTCAACAAACACACCGCAAAAGAAGATTACATCGAATAGATCTCCACAAGAGAGGGGGAGAACATTGTATTGAGATCCAAAAAGAGAGAAGAAGACATCTAGCTAATAACTATGGACCCGAAGGTCTGAGGTAAACTACTCACACATCATCGGAGAGGCTATGGTGTTGATGTAGAAGCCCTCCGTGATCGATGCCCCCTCCGGCGGAGCTCCGGAAAAGGCCCCAAGATGGGATCTCACGGGTACAGAAGGTTGCGGCGATGGAATTAGGTTTTTGGCTCCGTATCTGGTAGTTTGGGGGTACGTAGGTATATATAGGAGGAAGAAGTACGTCGGTGGAGCAACATGGGGCCCACGAGGGTGGAGGGCGCGCCCAGGGGGTAGGCGCGCCCCCTACCTCGTGCCTTCCTGGTTGATGTCTTGACGTAGGGTCCAAGTCCTCTGGATCACGTTCGTTCTGAAAATCACGTTCCCGAAGGTTTCATTCCGTTTGGACTCCGTTTGATATTCTTTTTCTGCGAAACTCTGAAATAGGCAAAAAAACAGTAATTCTGGGCTGGGCCTCCGGTTAATAGGATAGTCCCAAAAATAATATAAAAGCGTATAATAAAGCCCATTAATGTCCAAAACAGAATATAATATAGCATGGAACAATCAAAAATTATAGATACATTGGAGACGTATCATTAACCTAAAATTTCACGGAGATTATTTTTGGACCAGAAGAAGCCCACGGAGTATCGGAGATGGACCAGAAGAGTCCCGAGGCACCCACGAGGGTGGGGGCACGCCCTGCCCCCTGGGCGCGCCCCCTACCTCGTGGCCGCCTCGGAGACCCCCCTGACTTGTTCCCGACGCCAATGTTGGAAATATGCCCTAGAGGCAATAATAAATTGGTTATTATTATATTTCCTTGTTCATGATAATCGTTTATTATCCATGCTAGAATTGTATTGATAGGAAACTCAGATACATGTGTGGATACATAGACAACACCATGTCCCTAGTAAGCCTCTAGTTGACTAGCTCGTTGATCAATAGATGGTTACGGTTTCCTGACCATGGACATTGGATGTCGTTGATAACGGGATCACATCATTAGGAGAATGATGTGATGGACAAGACCCAATCCTAAGCCTAGCACAAGATCGTGTAGTTCGTTTGCTCAGAGCTTTTCTAATGTCAAGTATCATTTCCTTAGACCATGAGATTGTGCAACTCCCGGATACCGTAGGAATACTTTGGGTGTACCAAACGTCACAACGTAACTGGGTGGCTATAAAGGTGCACTACAGGTATCTCCGAAAGTGTCTGTTGGGTTGGCATGAATCGAGACTGGGATTTGTCACTCCGTGTAAACGGAGAGGTATCTCTGGGCCCACTCGGTAGGACATCATCATAATGTGCACAATGTGACCAAGGAGTTGATCACGGGATGATGTGAGTTACGGAACGAGTAAAGAGACTTGCCGGTAACGAGATTGAACAAGGTATCGGGATACCGACGATCGAATCTCGGGCAAGTAACATACCGATAGACAAAGGGAATTGCATACGGGATTGATTGAATCCCCAACATCGTGGTTCATCCGATGAGATCATCGTGGAACATGTGGGAGCCAACATGGGTATCCAGATCCCGCTGTTGGTTATTGACCGGAGAACGTCTCGGTCGTGTCTGCATGGTTCCCGAACCCGTAGGGTCTACACACTTAAGGTTCGATGACGCTAGGGTTATAGAGATATTAGTATGCGGTAACCCGAAAGTTGTTCGGAGTCCCGGATGAGATCCCGGACGTCACGAGGAGTTCCGGAATGGTCCGGAGGTAAAGATTTGTATATGGGAAGTCTTATTTTGGTCGCCGGAAAAGTTTCGCACTTTATCGGTATTGTACCGGGAGTGCCGAAAGGGGTCCGGGGGTCCACAAAGGGGTCCACCTGCCCCGGGGGGCACATGGGCTGTGGGGTGTGCGCCTTGGCCTATATGGGCCAAGGGAACCAGCCCCAAGAGGCCCATGCGCCAAGAGATAAGGTAAAGGGAGAGTCCTAAAGGGGGAAGGCACCTCCGAGGTGCCTTGGGGAGGATGGACTCCTCCCTGGCCGCACCCTTCCTTGGAGGAAGGGCCAAGGCTGCGCCCCCCCTCTCCCTTGGCCCTATATATAGTGGGGGGGAGGGAGGGCAGCAATATCTAAGCCCTGGCGCCTCCCTCTCCCTCCCGTGACACCTCTTCCTCCCCGCTTGCGCTTGGCGAAGCCCTGCCGGGATCCCGCTACTTCCACCACCACGCCGTCGTGCTGCTGGATCTCCATCAACCTCTCCTCCCCCCTTGCTGGATCAAGAAGGAGGAGACGTCGCTGCTCCGTACGTGTGTTGAACGCGGAGGTGCCGTCCGTTCGGCGCTAGGATCATCGGTGATTTGGATCACGACGAGTACGACTCCATCAACCCCGTTCTCTTGAACGCTTCCGCTCGCGATCTACAAGGGTATGTAGATGCACTCCCCTTCCCCTCGTTGCTAGATTACTCCATAGATTGATCTTGGTGATGCGTAGGAAATTTTGAATTATTGCTACGTTCCCCAACAGCCAACACCTCTTATATATACCCAAACTTCCAAAACATAACCTAGATGGGGAGTTCTGCCGCCGCAAGCCTCTGTAGCCACCAAACACCAATCGGGGCCCTGTTCCGGCACCTTGCCGGAGGGGGATCCCTCACCGGTGGCCATATTCATCATCCCGGCGCTCTCCATGACGAGGACGAGGAGGGAGTAGTTCACCCTCGGGGTTGAGGGTATGTACCAGTAGCTATGTGTTTGATCTCTCTCTCTCTCTCTCTTGTTCTTGATTCGGCACGATCTTGATGTATCGCGAGCTTTGCTATTATAGTTGGATCTTATGATGTTTCTCCCCCTCTATCTCTTGTAATGGATTGAGTTTTACCTTTGAAGTTATCTTATCGGATGGAGTCTTTAAGGATTTGAGAACACTTGATGTATGTCTTGCGTGGGATACCCGTGGTGACAATGGGGTATTCTATTGATCCACTTGATGTATGTTTTGGTGATCAACTTGCGGGTTCCGTGACCTTGGGAATCTATGCATAGGGTTTCGCACACGTTTTCGTCTTGACTCTCTGGTAGAAACTTTGGGGCACTCTTTGAAGTTCTTTGTGTTGGTTGAATAGATGAATCTGAGATTGTGTGATGCATATCGTATAACCATACTCATGGATACTTGTGGTGACATTGGAGTATCTAGGTGACATTAGGGTTTCGGTTGATTTGTGTCTTAAGGTGTTATTCTAGTATGAACTCTAGGATAGATCGAACAGAAAGAATAGCTTCGTGTTATTTTACTATGGACTCTTGAATAGATCGATCAGAAAGGATAACTCTGAGGTGGTTTCGTACCCTACCATAATCTCTTCGTTTGTTCTCCGCTATTAGTGACTTTGGAGTGACTCTTTGTTGCATGTTGAGGGATAGTTATATGATCCAATTATGTTATTATTGTTGAAAGAACTTGCACTAGTGAAAGTATGAACCTTAGGCCCTGTTTCCTAGCATTGCATTACCATTTACGCTCACTTTTGCCACTTGCTACCTTGCTGTTTTTATATTTTCAGATTACAAAAATCTATATCTACCATCCATATTGCACTTGTATCACCATCTCTTCGCCGAACTAGTGCACCTATACAATTTACCATTGTATTGGGTGTGTTGGGGACACAAGAGACTCTTTGTTATTTGGTTGTAGGGTTGTTTGAGAGAGACCATCTTCATCCTACGCCTCCCACGGATTGATAAACCTTAGGTCATCCACCTGAGGGAAATTTGCTACTGTCCTACAAACCTCTACACTTGGAGGCCCAACAACGTCTACAAGAAGAAGGTTGTGTAGTAGACATCAGTCTATCATGGGGAAGTTGTGAGCAATGGTGAAAGTCATAGTACCGATCATGGTGGTTATGTAATTTTTCTTTTCTTTTGGAAACCTATCCAATCTTTTTTCCTTCACGTAGTATGGTGCAACATAATAATTTCATATTAGTATATTTTATGAAAGAAGTCATCATGGTTACATAAGAAAGCCTTGTTCATATCGAGGCTTTGTTTGGGAATCAGGGAAATTCGTATGAAATTTGAGAGATGATCGTATGCAATAGTTCATTTTTTAGCAACAAAGGAAATTTGACACAATCATGTGGATTAAATATTTGAATTTAATGCAAAGACTAGTCTCTGCCCATGACTTAAGTTTCTTGAATCATACACCCATGCGATCATTCGCCGGTCAACCATATGTATATCTGAATCGTAATTTTTGTGTTGTGCATTAAATTGATGTGCACGTAGAAGAAATATCGAGTGGAGAAATATATATGTAATTTGTGCCATTTATAGATTCTTTAGAACATCCTTTAGAAGATAGACAAGATCAAGACTCTGATGTCAGTGTTTGAACTTCTACACTGTCACATGGCAAGTCAAAATAGTGTGTGTAATATCACGACTTATAGCAAGATACGCTTTGATTATATAGCACTTAATGGATCATATATGTGACGTAGGTATATATATTTTGGGCGAGGAATTATTAGTACAATTGAAATATGCATTCATTGTTCGCCGAAACTATATTGACAATAAATTAGATATGAAATTGCTAGTCTCGATATGTCATAAATCAGATATAATATTTCATACAGAAGATACAGGTCACTAGCATTTATAGTCTTTTAATCATGTTTTACCATCAGAACAATATTTGCTATATGGTGATGCTATAAATAGCATACCCTCCTCGTCACCCTCTCCATACAAACACTCTTTCGGTATCATACCTCTCATAGTTTTATCCAACTCCCATAAGTTTTCCCTGAAAAAGCCTCAAATTTCCTCCATGAATCAAAGAGTCAACCAGGAGTGGAACCCCTCTGAGGTAGAGGGGGCAAGATCAATCATTGATCGTCTCAACAACTACTACAACAATGATGTTACCAGCCATGAGAAGGACAAGAAGCATGATATTGTGGCCAATCTCAAAGCATGGTTCCCTAGGAAGACCATGCAACAGGTAACAGACTTGTATCATGATCTTGTTACGGAGATGCATATGTTGAAGTGTCCAAAGAAGGAGTACAATGGTACCAATAGTGACCATGGTGTCATTTACACTGTGGATGGCCTTGTGAATAAAAACTTTGGATTGCAAAAGGAGGTTGCCATGGAAGGAATGGGTATTTTGTTTGGTCGTCCATTAGAGAGTATGCGAACCATGGAGATACAAGGAGAGATGCAGATGGTGGAGGAGAACAAGGTGGTGTTGGAGAATAAGATGTGCATCCCTCAACCAGTGCTTGCACCACGTGCCAAGGGGTTTTGGACCACAGAGGAACACAGGTTATTCATGTTTTATCCTTCCTATTTTTCCATTGGATTTAAAAAATTATTTCATTTTGATTATTCGCTTGGAGATGTCGGGTGTATTTTAGTAGAAAGCATATTATTAACCATTATGTGGGTTTTCATTATCATGAATCGGAGGTTTATTTTTTTATTTTTGTTGTACTCATAGTGCCCATTTCACATTTACCATAAACAATAGTATGAAGATGTATATATTTTGTTTGTGAACAACCGACTTTATTTCATTACTGTGCTTCCATTAACAAGTTAATACCACCGACGCTTGTCCTTACAACTAAAGATGGAGTAGTTAATTATATATTCATAGTAAAGAATGAAACTACTATTGCAAGTATTATCATGGTCTATTTATATCTATTATCAATATATGACCATGGTAGTTATGAAATTCCTTATTTATTTATAATCATCTATTATCACATATTATATTATAACATCGTAAAAGATAAAGAGAGATGTCCTTTACTAGCACAAGGGTTAATATTTGGTTACAAGTTTTAATACTCCAACTAGTGCATTTTTCACCAATATATTAATAATCAATATGTCCTTGAAATAATTAACCTAACTAGTTCATCTTGAACATGGTTATTCTAGGCTCTTTCTCCATGGGTTGAGTGCATGTGGTCGTGGAAAATGGAAGGAGATATCAAAGTACTTCGTCACTAGTAGGACTCCAGCCCAGATTTCGAGCCATGCACAGAAGTACTTCATGAGGCTACAGAGCAAAGGGTCAGGAAGCCAACGCTATAGCATCAACGACGTGGAGCTCGATGATGCTGACCCATGGAAAATGGAGAATAGCTTTAATTTCTGGCAAGCACTCGCCTTGCAATCTACAATTGGTGCTGATAACCAAAATCCAAGTTTTGATTTGCAAACTCCTTCAAGTCCATTTGTCACCATGAACAATATATTCTAGTTTGGAGTTGTCTTTCTTGAAGAAAAGGAGTTAGTAATAGTATGTTGTGAGAATTATATGATGTTGTCGTCGTAGTAGGGGCTAGTGAAATTTGTTCCTACAAGTATACAAGTATTACTTAAACTTCCTTCAAAGTATTGTATGGGATATCATGTATAAGATGATATGATTTAAATTATATTTGCATATGTGTTTGGAGAGTCAGTAATATGTGTTGTTACTATTTACTATGGTTGTTGTAGAAACATTGCAACTAAAATTGATGTGGTATTGGTACGAACATACCATTTTTCTCTAGGTGGGTCCTACATGTAAGGAGGTGTGACGTTACAACACTAATAGGCCAGTCAAGAAGGTGAAAACCAGCCTCATTAGTGACAACTAGTGTCAACCAAGCTCGGGATTGATTCTTTAACGGATTGACAAGTTGGATGTGTGCATTAACTAGTTTTTTAGTTCATGGTTGAGAGCAAAGTGGTAAGTTGAGTATTGAAAAGTGAACTAATCTCAATTGGAAACGTTTATCTAAACAACATATACTGAATATACGTGTTCATTTTTTCTAAAGAACATATATAGTTGTTCCAACTCCATGGAGGCTTCAAGAAAAAAATGAAGGCTACAGAGAAGATTTATTTTGGAGACGAAGCGGGCATTTTGCCTATTACACTTTAGTACATGATTCAATTCTATTGGACCGTAGAGTGTAAACACAATAGAATCTCGAAATGCGGCTACAGAGGCCAACTGGATCCCTAGAGCCAGCGAGAAGTTTGCGCTTGAGAAGCAAGCCTTTGGAAAAAACCATTGTTTCGAGAAAAGTCGATCACTTCTTAAGTTCTCATTGGTCTTTAGAGAAATTATAAGATCAATCTAAGGTTGAAAACCAAACTCACCAACACCGCAAATGGTTTTTATTATTTGGATCTTCAGATAGAATGTAGGGTAGTGGCCGAATTTTCACTACTTCGGATACAAAATTCCTACACTCCACGATTTATGCATGACTTCTATAGAAACTAGGAACAGTCAACTAATTTTTTCCAAGATCTCATCAAGGGTACACCATCAAAGATGGTATGGTAGTTGGAACAGAAACACGAAAAACAATGTTTACAATGTATACAAAAGCAAGACTATGTGTAGCCTATGATGTCAACTTACACACAAATTTGTCGAAAATCCTTCTTTCATTTTTAGGCAATAGTCCTACAGTGTCTAAGACATCCAAATGCATGCACACCATATGCCATGGGTTCTAGCATCACCACCGAACACAAATGTAGCATTACCATCTCGGCCAAGGTCTTAACTTGAACAAACAGAAGAAGCCCCTCTGGTGTGTCCAAAATCTCATACCGAAAATGATACCAACTAAATATTGAAGAAACATAAAGTCTTGCAGAAAAAGTATAATAGAAATTTTTGCTTCCTCCACCTTTATCGCTATAGAGAAGACAAAGTGGCGGACGAGATAAGCACCTAAACAAAAGATTACATGATCTAGAGATCTTGATTTGTCGAAATCTAATTGTACGAGCACCATGGCGGCACTAGAACCAAAATCACACCACAGATACACAAATGGAGCCGAGAGAATCTTATTGTGTCGCTGCCACAATTACAATGTGTCAGACATTCCAACTAAGCAACAAGCTGAACGTGGATGGTGGTTTCAACGCCGAAGCTAGCATAGTAGGTGCACGGACGGAGGCAGGAATCTTACTAAAGGGGGCCAATGGGAAAGAGAAATATTGAGGGGGGGGGCAATGCTTTCGGGAAAAAGTTCTCCATGGGGGGAGGGGGGCCATGGCCCCAGCTCGCCCCCGCCGGCTCCATCCTTGGGGAGGAGCCAACATGATCCTCAGGGATGACATCGGTTCAATTGTACTCTCCTCTTGCAAACATTTGCATAATTGCGACAGCCCTTTGGAAGCTGAACTTTTGGCATGCATAGAAGGAATTAGCCTTGCTTAGGAATGGTGTCTGAGCGCTCATCATTGAGACCGATTCTGAACTAGCGACTAACTATCATGAGATGAGAGCCAGATTGATCAGCCAATGCAGCGATTGTTAAGGAGATTAAACACCTACTCTAGAGGGATAATCAACATGTCATCTCCATGATCCGTCGATCGAGGAACTGTGTGGCGCATCGCCTCGCTCAGCTAGGGCTTCTTTTTAAAAAAATATAAGAAAAATAAATGAAAGGTTTGTTCTCGCAAAAAAGTGAAACAACAAAGAATTGAACCACTAAGAAGTTAAGTAAAAAAATGAGAGGTAAAGTTGAGTAATTAACACTGAAGAGATCAAAGTGAAACACTAAAAAGTGAGACACCACCAGCAGGCGTCGTGTTGTCATTCAGCACAACACACGCATCATTGTGAGTAGAGGGCAACGCGCAGCGCAACTAAAACGCCGGGTGAATCTCATGGCAGACCAACACTTCCTTCCAAGCGCTAGCGAGCAACAGCAAACTGCAAATCCTCGCAGTCTCGCCGATCTGATGGTGGTTCCCTCACCTCGGTGCCGTCGCGCCGGCTGGTCGTGGTAGGGTACGTGCGCTCACTGGAACAATGCAACAAGGGAGCAGTGCTGCCGGCCGCTTTGTGGCCGCAACGATGCGCTGGGGCAGCATGGAGGGAGAGGCTCGCTGATGAAGGGAAGGAGAGGTGCTGCCAACCACGGCCGCCACCGCGGGCCTGTCTGCGGGAGGAATATAGAGAGGCTCGGAAGTGTTGGCCAGGCCGAGAAAACGGCCCTCAGGCCTGTAGGCCGATAGTCCTTATTGAAATCTCTAAAAAGATTTATATTTAAAAACGGAGGGAGTCGATTTCTGTGAATCTATTTTCCAAATTCGTAATGCGGAGGCACCACGCTATTTGGGCACATATATTGTCCTTGCAACTACGTAGCTTGCACACGCGCCGACATACACAAGCACAAGATGATGATGATCAAGATGTGGTTTACTCATAAACAATATGTGGTTAGTTTTTCTTTACAGCAGTGTTGTTAATTCCAAGTTCCTCTGATGCACAATTTTACTAGCTCGTATCTCTGAAGAACCACTAGCATAAACTTGGATGGAGATGACTGATCTTTCTTTGAGAGGAGTTCTCACAGAACACACTCGCACGCTCAGCAGGATGTCGAGATCGGCACAGGCAGAAAGTATAAAACTAATTTATTGTTGAAACACAAAGTCAACTTCTTTCTAGAAAAGGACGATAACCCTTGGTCTCTGCATCAATCATTGAAGACAAACACGACTAAGGCAATGAATACTTTTTTTTCTCTTTCATTATGATGGAATGTAGGGACAGCGGTCCAATTTCTACTCCAGGAATAAACTTTTCTTTTTGGACTAGGTACAAACTTCCTACGTTCACCATTGTCATGTCTAAGGACAAGTTCAGAGTGGACCCTCAATTCGCCCGCAAACGTCTGAACCGAGTTGTCCGGGCGCGGTTTTCTATATAACGTCATCCAGCATCGGTCCATGGACCACTCCGCATGTTTGCTTTCTCACAAACCAGAAGCAAACTAGGGGGCTTGGTGGGAGTCTGGACCTCCATTACGCATGACTCCGACACCCCCGGCCCACCCAAAACCACACCCGGACCCCGTGTCTCCATCCCTTTCCCATTTCTCTGCATCCGCTTCCTGCCTGGATGCCATCACCACTGTACCAAGCCGCCCGCCCGCCAAGCCCTCGCATGACCTCCGTGGCTCCACACCTTCGGCATGTAGCTTTGCCTATGCCATCGTTCCACACCTATCGTTCGTCCGTCACACATGTACCATCCTCCCCTACAAATGTCGTTTGTGGGGGTCGCCATGCCCCGCAAGTGTGTGGTGAGATGCCCATGCTAAATTTTTTATATTTGTTCTCCCTTTGAAGCAATGGATAAGACATGGAGTGCATCGCGAGCACTATGTTGAGTCATCCGATGACTATCCGACGAGGAGGATTATGCTCATGAAATGGTGATGATGCAGACGGTCCTTGTAGACGCGGAGCATGCAGAAGCTTGTTTAAGTGCATTTGGATAGGGCATTTGAAGTGCTTCAAATCCGTTTTGTCGTTGTGTTGTGGACCTGCTAAACAATGGGATTTAAAGACCTGGTGGGAGGTGATGACATGTTGTGTGATCATGCACAACATGATCATGAAGGGTGAGGGTGAAGATGCTGCCGGGGATTTGGAATTTGAGAACATGGGTTATGCAACTTCAAAATTAGAATCCTGTCACATTTGATGAGTTTGTCCAAATGCGTCAACAAATTCGGCATCGACCAACTCATGAGTAGCTTAAGGAAGATCTGATTGAGCATCTGTGGACGTTAAAGGAGACAGCTAGAACATATATGCGAGTTGAATTCATGTTTGAACTATTTTACATTTGAACTACTGTCACACTTGAATATTTTAACTCATCGAAGATTTGATATGCTATTATTTTGAGTATTGTGGATCAAGAAAAAAAATTGGGACATATGTTTAGGGGACAGGGTTGGATGGCTGGCTCCTGTATCCGCATCCATGGGATAAATAGTGTGTCCATTTTTAGGGTCGACGTTGAAGATGTCCTAAGACCTCACCAATCGCCCACCCTCGAGGATGGGATAATGATGACAGCGTATATCATGATGATCCTACATGTTGATTATGATGTTAGCTGATATCATAGTTTTCGCCATGGGTCCTAGCGAGGTCGCTAGCATCTCGCCCTAGGTCTTAACTCGAAACATGCATGAAAAGCACCTCTGACACGTCAGAAATTCAGAAGAAGATGATGCCAACTTAAGATTGAAGAAGCATAAAGCCTTTGACAGAAGGACATATCAGCATATACTCCCTCCCTTTCATTTCAATGGGCCCAACTCCAAAAACTCTTGTACCATTGTAGATTTTTCTAGGGAAAATGGGATTACGAACCGACGACCTATAATCACATAGTCCCTCCAATCCATATTAATTGTCGCTGACTCTATTATTTTTCATATTATTTATTTCCCATCTGATAAGAAAATCAAAACATAATTGAAGGTTGCACTTACCAATGGGTGCGGACCCTCGTACACTCATCACATGGCCAAGCTAGCACATGTGCATGAGTGTGTTGCATAGTAGGTAATTAAGGTGGTTGCTTTCCCTAAGCATAATGTGAGAAAATATAGCGAAATTGACAAAAATATTAGTTAGACCTTATATAAAACGAAGGGGTGAGGGGGGAGTGCTTCCTCTGACTTTACGACCATTGAGAAGATAAAAAGAGGCAGATGTGATAAACCACCTGAACAGTGGCACTTTGGTCAAAGAGATCCAGATTCGTCGAATGCTAACTCTACTAGCTCTGCAGGACACTATAAAGCACACCACAAATAGTTAAATGAACCTCACACATAGTCACACTTCGCATCCATATGTCGTAGCTGGCCACTACTTCCCCTTTTCCTTTCCCTCCCAAAGCATGATGCCTAGTCCTTTCAAGCTACGCCACTGGCCCTTCCATACTGCCCGTTGCTTCCCTACACCACCCTCAATAAAGAGCTACCCAAGTCCCCGTCAATGATGTCATCATGTCGTCTCTATATTTTTCGCTTCTGATCTCAAGCCTCCAAGTGTACGCATGTGTATCACTACCGGTGCGGGTCTCCCCACGGGGACCTAGTAAGCGTCAAGTGTCCAAGACGAGAAGAAGAGGGCCCCGATGTCGGGATACGAGGTGGGTAACGGGGGCGCTTTTGCTAAGGGAGATGGGAAGCAAGAGTAATTACCTAGCGGGGATGCCCTTAATTGTTGCCATCTAGAATAGTGACACAAGAGAACTAGACACCATGCCAACCTTAGCAACAGAATGAATGACATTATCGTTGCCAAGATAGTCCGAGACAACCCATAAACATTCATGGAACATCAATAGCTAAACCGTCATGTCGAAACATGAATGGCTCCTCAACAACAAGATCCATGTACTTCCATCACACAATTTTACAACAACGGGGTAACTCCACATCACCACAACTACAAAAAACAAAGTGAAACGTAAATATATATTTTTGAGTAATTGAGATAAAATCGGGCTAGAGCAAACACCAGCACACAAGCAGGCAGCAGGTGTCACGCAGGCCAGATCAAAAATAAATAAATAAATGGTGTCACACACGCACACGCACACGCAGCACACAGGCTTAGCACAAAGCAGAGGATGGCGAGCGGGCGAGCAGCAGCAAGCAGTCTCCCCGGATCTGACGGTGGTTTGCCTACCCGCCGTCGTTGCGCTGCCTCGCTTCGCTGGTGCCAGGCGTGCGTGCGGCGTGCCGGGGCAGGGCAAGGAGAGAAGTAGTGCCGCCAGCCGGTTCTTCGCCGCGCCGGCGCGGAGGGGCAGCGTGGAGGGAGTGGCGCTGCCGGCCGCCGCCGCCACGCGTCTGTTCGGGAATCGGAGGAGAGGTGGCGCTCGGGAGTGTGGGCCGGGCCGAGGAAACGGCCCGCAGGCCCGAAACCCAAAGCCCTGGCTGAACAGCGATGGTGTCAGTGTCAGGCACCTTCAAATACCCCACCTTGGCGTAACCGCCTCAACCAACAGCCAACAGCCAGAGCTCGCCGGAGCCCCAAGAAACCCCTCCTCTCGCCACCGCGCAGCAGCGCCCACCGCCGGCGACCGATGGACAAGTTCCACGACAGGCAGTACGTGTGGCTGCGGAGCCGCGTGCACGGCACGTACCTCCACGCCAACATCGACGGGAAGAGCGTCTCCCTCCACCGGCGCCGCGCGGCGCTGAGGGCGGCCTGGGCGGTGCACATCGACCAAGGCGACGCGCCCGAGCCGTACCTGCTCCTCTACAACGCCGCCAACGGCCGCTACCTCGCCGCCACGGCCACGCGGGCGCCGCCCGGCCACATCGGCTTCCGCGCCGAGCAGCGCGACTACGACCAGCCGCAGTTGCAGGCCGTCATGTGGCTGGCCGCCGAGACGGGATTCAGGGACGACGTCCTGCTCCGCAACGCCGGCGGCCGCTACCTCCGCGCCAACGGCAAGTACACCGGCAAGTACCTACGCTTGAAGAACGTCACCGTCGACGGCATCAACAACGTCAGCACCATGATGTACTGGACCGTCGAGCCTATCCCTCTCAGAGACCCGAACAGTCCGCTAGGCCTAGCTCCGCCGACTCTGGTGAGTTCGCCTGAGAGAAATCTCCGGCTCTGTTCTTGCCGAATTTGTGCAGTTCTTGACGTTGGTTTTCTGCGACTCGACTGCAGGGCCGCAGACCCCGAGAGCTCCCCGACATGCTGGGACGCGAGCGAGGGGTGCGGCGGCTGATCCGGTTCGTGCGAGCGAGCGCCGAGGGGGGCTTCGCCGAGGACGGCTGGTCCGAGTTCCATTTCACGGGGAGGTCCGTGTACCAGCTGAGGAACGAGCTGTACAACCGCATCGGCCCCCACCGCCACCCCCACCCCGACATCCTCCCGTTCGACATCGCCATGTGCGTCCGAGCGGGCCGCTACGGGCGTTTGATCCCGCTCGTCGTCAACCTGCCCCACGGACGCAACGGCGAGACCCTCCAGATTGTCCTGTGCCTGTCCAGGACCCCAGGTGAGAGCCACTCTCCATCTCCCAACTTCCTAATGGTAGTCTTTGACTGAATTTGTTACGCACAATGTACAGATTTAGGTGTTTGTTTTAGTGGGTGTTAATCTGCTTGTGCTTGAAAATCAGTTTACTTAAACTGTTATGGTCTGACAAACTGTTTACTGAAATTGTTGTAGTCTGAAAAACAGTTAACTGAAACTTTTGGGTGTTTGGAATTGTCTGCAGCAACCTTGAATTGTTGTCTTGCAGTTTATTGTTCATTTCACAGCAACCTTGATATGGAAAGTGTTGGTTTCATACTACTGTCCTTGATTCAGATAATTTAGTTCCTCTATTTGGTGCTATTCTGTCCCAAGTAAAAACTATGGAACTGAAATAGACGAATCAGTTAATTAAATGTCTTTTCAGCCTTAACAAAGAAGATTGTGGTATCCGTTTTACGCATTGAGCCTATTTCATTTGTGTTGAATAACCTGTGAGAAAAATTCAGGTTCCTAGAATCTAAATTAAATCTAGTTTCTGCACATGAGCTATATTGTTGTCCGGTTTTGTACATGAGTTGTACTATTATCGGTCTTGTCATTTTATTTTATTTTGTAAAACTTTGAGATTTAGATTATTGGTCTGCTTCCTAGTGATCTTCCTTGCCGAGAAATGTACTGGTGGTCTTGAATCTCTTTTGTGCAGATATTAGATTTGTTATTGCTTACTGCATGAACATGATATTTAGAGTCTTAGAATTCAAAAGAAATAGTTAGAGTGTTACTTTAGTGAGTGTTAGTCTGATCGTGCTTGGAAAAAGGATATTATGATAGGTTTTGTTAGGGCTTGGGACTTTTCTGACACTGATGTAGTCTTGTAGGAAGGTAAAAGTAGTTGCATGGGAATAGTAGGTGCCAATGCCATGTGGATGTATCAGTCTGTGTACACATGGTAAAAGATGGTATGAACTCTGAAGCTAGTCGAAACTACTAGTTCCACATTTCTTTTCTTGATTCACCTAATTCAGTTCATCATTTTCATAATATTTTGCCGCTAGTAGAAATTATGGAACCTAAAAAGCCAAATCAAGTTCAGTCGTCTCGTTTCATCTTTGCAGAGAAGATACTAAGTTTCTAACCTGATAAGAAAATTCAGATCGATAGTATCCTACTATAGATAGTGCATAAAAGTTTAGTTCCTTGCAAATTATATTGTTTCAGGTTTTGACTACTTGTTCTTGTCATTGATTAATGGTCTGATGCCTAACTGACTCATTATTTCTGCTTATTCAGCCTATGGTAGGCTGCGATACCCGGATGTCCACGCAGAGTAGAGAAAGAACGAAGCAGGAGTCCTGACAGTTCAACTCCTCAGAATTTTGGCCGCCTCGGACACAATGACAGCAGAACTAGACGCCTACTTTTACATATAGATTGATATAGGTCGAGAAAACTTATCAGCTCTTGTGTTTCTTCTGCTAGCTAAAACTTGCTCTGTTTTGAGTGTTGCTCGCGGTTCTATGATTCAGAACTGCTGAAATCGTTGCCTCCAACTGTTCGAGTGTTGCTCTTCTGGCATTCATCTCTGTGGTGCTTCCTGGATGAATCATTTACCTGTAGGGGTTCTTGCTATGGGTTGATGATCTTCCATTTCTTTTCTGGATGATGATGCACTTCGTATAAATGAAAAGGCAGTGGTTCTTGCCAGTAATGAGTTGATGATCTTGTGTTTCTGTTAGGCTATGAACTTACTACAAATGCGAAATATAGCGGGTTCTTGTTGTGAGCTGCTGATAGTGCTTCTAGTTGTGCTGTTTTGAGTGCTGGCAAAGGAGTAGGAAAATGAATTTGTAACGTATGAACAAAATTCAGAGTTTATCCAACAGCGCTACAAGAAGAAAACTAGCTTCTGCACATTACATTGTTTTCAGGATTTGAACATAAGCTGCCTTCTTTTTCTTTCTCTGTCTTGTTTGAGCAGACACTAGTTTTCATTCTGCATTTCTCTTAGATGAAGCATCTGACATGAACACTGATTTGGTGGCTCCTGCTGTGAGAGTTGAGCACTTTGTGTCCCCCTTTCTAATCCTGTTTGTTGGTTATGTGCAACAGCACGTTCATTTGTGGTATTCTATTTAGCAATTTACTCTTAAGTAGATCCATCATAGTTCAGAGAGGCTTATTATGAAAAATAAACATGCACGGGTTTTTAACAGGATTCAGTAATCACCAAAATGAAGCTGTAAACTTTGTACTTAGTTACCAAAATGGCTAGCAATTGTCAGTAACGTTTTAATCTTCCGAATTCCTGATGATAGTAAGATGACACACTTGGGCCCTGGAACTCAGTCAGTAACTTTGCAGTGCTCAGTCAGCGCTCAGCACAAATGTTGTTATTGCGATTCCTAACTAATAACATTCAGCATGCCAACTATTTCTGACAGAAATTGCAGGCATATTTCTTCTTGCTCCTTTGGGGTGTAAAATTCTGAAAGCGGGAAAGATTCTCTGAGATCCCGATAATAACACTGCCATGAAGATTGCTCTTTACACGCTGTTTTTCTGCTCTAGTCTGAATACACTGATCAGTGCAGTTTCTGGAACTAAGGGCATGCTTCAGCGAACACTGCTGGCTAGATTGCTGTGAATCTGTTTTCTGAATTCGTAACGTGGAGACACCCCACTGTTTGGGTGTGGGCAAATTTTTTTTTTTGAAACAGCTTTGCCTCATCAGATTAATTAAGGAGTTTTACAGCAAAGAAAACAAGGGCACATGTGCCAAACAACTGAGACTAATCTCGCGGCATCAAAGTCTCAAGTGCTTAGCACCGGCCAAAACCTGAGAGGGAAGCCTCCTGTTTGATTTCAGCAAAAACAGCATAAGGCATGGAGGAGACCGCATGGAGGACACGAGTACTGCGCTCGTTCCAAATTTCCCATACCATGAGCAGGAGAAGGGAGGACATAGCCCGGCGTCGTCTGCCTCCAGGAAGGCACAAGGAGGCCCACCACTCTTTGGCCAACGTAAAAACGCTCCAAGGGCGTTCCTTTTGGCTTTCACGAACAAGCCAGGACGGAATCATCCTCCAAATGCGCATGGAGTACCGGCAAGTGAAGAGCATGTGTGCGGCCGACTCTCCATGGACTTTGCAAAGTTGACAACCACCCCAATATGGCCAACCCTGGCGTTGCAGTCTGTCAGTTGTCCATATTATATCTTGAAGCACAAGCCATGGAAACATCTTTCATTTAGGAGGGCCCCCGTTGTTCCACACCAACGGGTTCGTAGTTGTAGGAGCAAGGTCGTCAAACTGGGCCCGGTATGACAAGGCGGCATCATAGACGCCGGAGATATTGAGCGTCCTGACGATTGCGTCAGGAGTGTGATCATGCACCTGAACGGAGGCCATCCTCTCCTAGAGAGCCACAAATTCGAGAATGTGTTGCACGGAGGTCACCTTGGTAGTGTCAATGAGACGAACCCAATAATCATTTTTGCAAAGATTTTTGGACGCGACCTTTTGTGAACCGGGAGATGCTGAAATGGATGGTGTAATATCCTTGGGCTTGATCCCACCTAGCCACGCGAGTGCTAGAACTTGGCCGTCATCCCGTCGCCAAGGGTGATGGAAGTGGCCTTGTTAAAAATATCCATTCCTTTATCGTCACAAGGTGTACCTAGCCCGGCCCAAGCTCTACCTGGGTCCTTCCACTCCCACCAAGGACAGTGCAACCTAAGGGCACGGGAGAATTTGTCTCCAGGATGCCCATACCACCCAAGGATGTTGGCCTGCACACGGTCTCCTATTTCATTTTATATTTTCCTCCATTGACCTTGTTCGTGAAAGCCAAAAGGAACGCCCTTGCGATCTTAGTGATATCTAGCAGAACACCTTTCTTCATATGCAGAGGGATGAGGTGGTGGTTTGTGGTGGATAGCTTGAGAGGTGAGAATCAACTAGACGTAAGTATTTCAACTAGCCATAGTGATGTTGCCCCTCTTCCATCACATAACTTGGTGCACATTTTGTCGAGAAAAGTCTGAATTTTGATGGCTCTGACACCATGGACGGATAGAGGCAGCCCCAAGTATTTCATTGGGAAGATGATCGCCCCCCGGGGAGTTTGCCAACACAACATCAAGATCAATCTAGGAGCATCTGATAGGGCTAACCATACTCTTGCGAACATTTGTGACCCGGCCAGTGATGTGTCCAAATTCATTGAGGATGTGCACCAGGGTGCCAACGTCCTCCTTGATGGGCTCCAGAAAGATGGTGTTGGGGAACGTTGCATGGGAAACAAAAAATTTCCTACGCTCACCAAGATCGATCTAGGAGATGAACAACTACGAAAGAAGAGATTGCATCTACATACCCTTGTAGATCGCTAAGCGGAAGCGTTAAGAAATACGGTTGATGTAGTTGATGTCGCTTGAAGCTACGTCGGTATTTCCCCAAAGAGGAAGGGATGATGCAGCACAGCGGCGGTAGGTATTTGCCTCAGATATGAAACCAAGGTTATCGAACCAATAGGAGAACCAAGCAACACAACGTAAATAGCCCCTGCACACAAATGACAACCACTCGCAACCCGATGTGTTAAAGGGGTTGTCAATCCCTTTCGGGTAACGGCGCCAGAAACGGCGTGCGGACGAGAGAAAGTTGTAATAGATTGAATAAATAGTTCGCAAATAAAATAAAGTGCAGCAAAGTATTTTTGTACTTTTGGTTTAATAGATCTGAAAATAAATGCAAAAGAAAAGTAGATCGCAAAGCAAATATATGAGAAAGAGACCCGGGGGCCATAGATTTCACTAGTGGCTTCTCTCGAAAAAAATAGCAAACAGTAGGTGAACAAATTACTGTTGGGCAATTGATAGAACTTCAAATAATCATGACGATATCCAGGCAATGATCATTATATAGGCATCACGTCTAAGATTAGTAGACCGACTCCTGCCTGCATCTACTACTATTACTCCACACATCGACCGTTATCCAGCATGCATCTAGTGTATTAAGTTCATGAAAAAACGGAGTAATGCAATAAGAACAATGACATGATGTAGACAGATCTATCTATGTAGAGATAGACCCCATCATTTTATCCTTAGTAGCAACGATACATATGTGTCGGTTCCCCTTCTGTCACTGGGATCAAGCACCGTAAGATCGAACCCACTACAAAGCACCTCTTCCCATTGCAAGATAAATAGATCAAGTTGGCCAAACAAAACCCAAATATCGGAGAAGAAATACGAGGCTATAAGCAATCATGCATAAAAGAGATCAAAGAAACTCAAATACTTTCATGGATATAAAAAGATATAACTAGTAATAAACTCAAAGTTCATCAGATTCCATCAAACACACTGCAAAAAGAGTTACATCATATGGATCTCCAAGAGACCATTGTATTGAGAATTCAGCGAGAGAGAGAAAGCCATCTAGCTACTAACTATGGACCCGAAGGTCTACAAAGAACTACTCACGCATCATCGGAGAGGCACCAATGGAGGTGGTGAACCCCATCCGAGATGGTGTCTAGATTGGATCTGGTGGTTCCGGACTCTGCGGCGGCTGGATGAATATTTCGTCGACTCCCCTAGGGTTTTGGGAATATTGGGTATTTATAGAGCAAAGAGGCGGTCCGGGGGCACCCGAGGTGGGCACAACCCACCAGGGCGCGCCTGGGCCTCCTGGCCCGCCCTGGTGGGTTGTGCCTCCCTCGGGGCACCCCCAGGCGCAACCAGGGCCCATTATGTTTCTTCTGGTCCAAAAAAAAATCTCCGTAAAGTTTCGTTGCTCTTGGACTCCGTCTGATATTGATTTCCTATGATGTAAAAAACATGCAGAAAACAGCAATTGGCACTTGGCACTATGTCAATAGGTTAGTACCAAAAAATGGTATAAAATGACTATAAAATGATTATAAAACATCCAAGATTGATAATATAACAGCATGGAACAATCAAAAATTATAGATACGTTGGAGACGTATCAGCATCCCCAAGCTTAACTCCTACTCATCCTCGAGTAGGTAAGTGATAAAAACAGAATTTTTGATGTGGAATGCTGCCTAACGTGTCATATCATATTCTTTTCTTTATAGCATGGATATTTGGACTTTTATGTGATTCAAAGCAATAGTCTAGTTTTGACATGATAATATAGATACTCAAGCATATCAACAAGCAACCATGTCTTTCAAAATATCAACGCTAAAATAAGTTATCCTTGCCCATCATGCTCAACCATTGATCCATTCATGAAACACGCTCGCATATTAGCTACACCCAATACTCAAGTACGATCTTATTGCCTCCTAGTTGGTGCTTTTATAAGAGAAGATGGAGACTCAAATTCAAAACAAAAATTGCATAAAGTAAAAGAAAGGCCCTTCGCAGAGAGAAGTAGGGATTTGTAGAGGTGTGAGAGCTCAAAGCGAAAAATTAGAGGTAAAAACATTTTGGGAGGTGTATCCATCCCACCAACGAAAACGACTTAGAGTTCCCAACACTTTGCATGCTAGATATATCATAGGCGGTTCCCAAACAGAAAATAAAGTTTATTCCTTTTTCCACCATACTTTCACTTTCCATGGCTAGCCGTATCCACGGTTGTCTTCCATACCAACACTTTACAAGGAATTTATTATTTGACAACATAAAGTAAATTCATTTTTTCATTTCGGGACTGGGCATCCCTAAAACCTTTGCCTTACTCTCGTGCAATGACAAGTGAATAAACACTCATCGTGAGAATAACACATCCAACATGGAAAATATTATCCACCCCTCACCGCTCCGCGAGCGAAACGAACGCACAAAAGAGAAGTTTATTTTGAAAATTAGAGACGGCACATGCAAATTTGCTTAGAACGGCAAAAGAATACCGCATATAGGTAGATATAGTGGACTCATGTGGCAAAACTGGTTTAAAGGATTTTGTATGCACAAGTAGAGATCATACTTAGTGCAAAATGAAGGCTAGCAAAAGATTGAGAAGTCACCAACCAAGAAACAAATAATCTCGTAAGCAAGCATTAAGCATAATTAACACCAAATAATGCACCACAAGTAGTATATAATTTCATTGCATGACTATTGACTTTCGTGCTTGCATAGGGAATCACAAACCTTAACACCAATATTCTTACTAAAGCATAATTACTCATCAACACCACTCACATATCACATCATCATATCTCAAAACTATTACTAAGAATCAAGTTTATTTTGTCCAATGATCTTCATGAAAGTTTTTATTATATCCTTCTTGGATATCTATCACTTTGGGACTAATTTTCATGTGTTGCTTTTCATAAGCTCAAACAAATATAAGTGAAGATCATAAGCATAATTTTTTTTCTCTCAAAATAATTTAAGTGAAGCAAGAGAGAATTTCTTGAAAATTTTACTAACTCTGAAATAAATATAAGTGAAGCAAGAGAGCATTTCTTCAAACATACTAAAGCACACCGTGCTCAAAAAGATATAAGTGAAGCACTAGAGCAAGTCCATAGCTCATAAAAGATTTAAGTGAAGCATAGAGAGCAATTCTAACAAGTCATGACGTAATTTTGGCTCTCTCAAATAGGTGTGTCCAGCAATGATTGATAACTTAAAACACAAAATAAAACAAGCAAAGACTATGACACCCAAAAATTTTATTTGGCTTTTTCAAACTTTTATTTGATTTGAAGGATGTGATTTAAAAATTCTTCTAAAGTACTCTCCCTCTCAAAATATTTTCTTTTATGACAAGTGTTTTGTTTTGGATTCACCCAAGACTTGATTTTGGTCTTGGAGGTTTTTCCATCTTATGTGGACTCAAACCCAAATGTTTTTCATTTGGGAAATTTCTTTTGAAAATCTTTTAAAATAGCCCTATGGCTTTTGGAGTGATCTTTTCCCCCTTTTCAAAATCTCTTCTTGCCATGACATGAGTGGAAATCCCCTCCCATAAGCCTTTCTCCATCTTTGTGTCAAGGTATACTTCAAATCCAGCAAGTTGAGCCTCCCCATGTTCTTCCTTCCATTTATTTCTTCTCAAAAATAATTTATGCCTTCTACTTTGGCTCTTGAAAATTTACAAAGGAGCTACCTTTTCTACTTTGAGTTTTGCCTCCAAACCAATTTCCCTGGCTAGTCCTTAGAGCCCTCAACCAAGATCCATGAAGATCCACTGGTCTCCAGTTCAAATATTTCAAATTGTACTTGCTGCAAGTTTGGACCATATTTGCCAAATTTGATGAAATTCATTTGAATTCTCCTCCTAAAAATCTGAGAAAATTCAGGCAGCCTCTGGATGCATTGAGAGGTCACCTCACCAAGTCCCAACTCCAGAAAAAAAATTCTTCATGCCAAATCATTTCGTCGAACACCTGATGGGCACTGTTTCTGTCAATGTTCAGAAATTCAGAGATACAGTTTCAGTGAGCACTGTCGTTTTCTTCAGAACTCCTTCTCAATCTCGCCAGTACCGCGGTGGCGCCTTGCTCCCTGTTCTCTCCTTCTTATCCCTGCGCCGCACGATCTCCTGGAGGCTTGCGGACGTCGGCGACGAGCAGGAGGAGGTGCGCCACCCCGTGAGCGACGGCAGCAGCGGCTTTTGCGGCTGCCAGAGAGGCGCAGCGTTGGCCGGCGCCGCCCAGCGCCGCCCAAGCCACCCGAGGCCGCCGCGTGGCCATCCACTCACCCGTGCACGCTGCCATCCTTCGTCGTGAACTGGTAGGCGCGGAGCGCGCTCTCTGCCGCCGCCGTGCCCGTACGGCCGCCCCGTCGAGGATCGACGCATTACGCCTTGCCCGACCGAGGTTTAGCGGTGGACCGGCACCAGTGATCTTCCCTGATGGTGCCTAGCCCCCTAAACCCCCTGCCCAACCTCTGCCTCACCGTAATCGCTCGCCGGAGATATCCCGTTCACGGCCGCCCCCTCGGATCGCCTATAAAAGGAGGCCCCGAGCTCGAACTCGAACTCACCACCCCTACGCACCACCAATACCACGCCAAGCCACTGGTAGAGCCACGAGGGGCCTTCTTCCCCAACTCCGGCCGCCTCGACCCGCCACGGGACCCAGCTCGATTCGCTCCCGTGCGTGCACCCCTACCCCTCAGCTCTTGCCAGTAGCCTTCTAGTACATCCACTCTCCTGACCCGCGCTTCAATTTGGAGTTTGCAGCACCCACCGGAGTTCTCCACCATCGCCCGTACCACCGTCCGCCGGAGAAAGTGTCGCCGTCGACGTGGTGCTCTCCGACGGCCAAGTCCACCACCCACCGACGCGGAAGAACACACTGAACCTCTTGGTACCCTCCGATCTCCCTGCCTCGCCGTGGTTCAACGCCGGCGACCACCGCAGCCTTCGGGCGCCGGCGAAGTTTTAAACCTCACGTGTGGGACCCCGCCCCCGTCAGCCTCTCTTCTGTTTCCCTGTCGAACCGTTTTCTGATGGCGCCTTCGGGCAAAATGCGTCTTCTCTTTGGGCTGGCGCATTTCTTTCCGAATCATTTCCTGTTTTCTCAGTTAAGTCCCTGGTTCTTTTCTGTTTCATCACAGATTAGTCCCTGGACTAAAACCCTTATATCTTTTTAATATAAGATGATTTTTGATTGATTCTTTTTCTGTCAGTCTTATAATTTTGTCTAGTTTTTTATAGTATTTATTTGGAATATTTTTGGAACAATTTTTATACACGCGATGATTTTCACGTTAGTGTACGGTTTCGCTGTACCGTAGGTTCCGGAGGAGGTGACGGAGCCGCGAACATCGCCGAGATAGACTCCGACTTCTCCGAACCAGGCAAGCATGTTTGAACCTTTGATATGATAGGTGTTTTACATGTTTTCTTGAATGGTTGTGCATGGCATATGAGCATCGGTGAGTATCTCGTTGCATGCAAGGCAACTATCCGTGTGTTCCGAAGTTACCGTCATCTTTGATGAGAGATGACCTGATCATGTGGTGACATGAAAGGTAGTGAGGTGGTATTGTTGTAGCATGCCAGCCTTACGTCATCCGTTAAACTCCGACGTTAACGTGGACAGAGTCACGTTACCGTTCCTTCCCCTTCGTGCTGCCACATGTTTTCTGCAAAGAATATGGTTTAGTAAGTTGTTAACCTCTTTCCTTGTACACACCAAATAGAGGGGCCGGGATGAGGGTTCCATGGCCCTGGATTAAAGCCAGTCATCCGGTCAGGGGGCATGGGTGTTTCCGGTTGGGACCGAGAGGGGGGCACCCCTTAGAGCGCGCGGTATAAATTTGATCCCATGCTACGCGAGGTTGTAGCCTCCCCGTCTCAAGGTTTTTCTTGAACGTTGCCGAGGGTGATTCCTAGCATCGGAATGTTAAATGGGTGTATACTGGTTAGATGTGTTTCTCCTAAAACACCGTAAACGAAACTAGTCCCTTGTGACTACTGAAATCCGTTGGCTGTGGTTAAATAGTACAAGCTCTGCAGAGTCAAATCCTTCCGAGTCATCGTGTCCATGGTCAAGGACCGTGACCAACTTATCCATATCCATGTCAGTTCCTATGTCAGTTTGAGTGGTAAATCCCCGGTGACAAGTTTGAGTGGTAAACCCGGTTGAATTATTATTCCTGTGGATGGACTAATCTTTCATTCATCTCGTACCTGAATATTCCCTTGAATGATTTACATTCTTGAGCTACTGAGTTATTAAGTTATGATATAAGCCCTTTATGTGATGTCGCTCAGACGTCCGACTGTGGCACTCTTGTCTTTTACTTTCAATATAAGCCCTTTATGTGATGTCGCTTAGACGTCCGACTGTGGCACTCTTGTCTTTTACTTTCAATATAAGCCCTTTATGTGATGTCGCTCAGACGTCCGACTGTGGCACTCTCATTATTTACTTTTGATATAAGCCCTTTATGTGATGTCGCTCAGACGTCCGACTGTGGCACGCACTGTCTTTTATATTCTATTATAAGCCCTTTATGAGGTGTCGCCTTGACGCCCGACTGCGGCATTGTTATTTCATCTTTACCCTTCCGAGGAGTCTTTCAGACACTCGATTGGCCTTCAGTATTACTTTGGGATTTCGGGAGGACTACCGCTCGACTTCCCTTTTATATTTCCATGCATTACTATCTCATTGTCTGAGTGCGCTTGTTAATCTGTTCATATGCATCATGTTTACATTTATTATATCTTATGTCCGAACTGTCTTGCGAGTACTTTCATAGTACTCACCTGGCTTGTTGATTTGGCCAGATGTTGACGAAGGCGATCTCATGGATGAAGAGTTTGATAGTGAGTCCGACGCCTAGAGGAATCCCAATCAGTCCCGTGCGATCCTGGATATTGGTCACTTGTCTTATATACGCTTCCGCCACCCACAATAAGAATCCTCGAGCCTCACTCCGACGCTCGAAGAGTTGTTAGATTCAGGAGTCAGGTCACCCACTTCGCTGTGGTATACCCACCACCGTTGTTTCTTTGCGAGTCAATAGTATGCCACCCTATCCGCCTTTATGTATTATTGGCGTGCTTGTAATAAATTGTTGAGCAGTCTCCGCTCAGCCTTGTATTATATTTAGTACTCCTGGTTTTTCTTCTGTGATCAAGACATTGTCTACCAGTGAGGAGGAATTCTTCTCTACTGGTCCGTAAAAGGGATCGGTTTCTCAATAAATATTTTGTTGGAAAACCGGTCGTGACAAGCTTGGTATCAGAGCCAGGCTGACTGTAGGAAGCCACTAGGTGCGATCGCTAATCGGTTATTAGCGTCTTTGGTGCTTTTTCAGCATTTTGCAATTGTAGCTATTTTCTGTTGGTCATCATAAATTTATGATTTGACTACTCAGAATTTTTGCCTACTTTTGTAGATGGCTGGCAGCAGCTGCGAGACTCGGGTGTTCACTAATGTGCCCGAGGGGTTTGTCAAACTCCTCGTCTCCATCACCAAGCTCGCGATCGGGCCAGCGACGCGTCCGGAGTTCACGCTTTACCAGCACAAGCTCAGCGACGACGTGTCTATGCACCAAGCCGTGGTGCAATTCAAGGGAGGACGTTCTGCGTCTCGCCACTTCCGTTTTGTGGGAAGGGCCATGCCTACGGAGAGGCATGCCATGCAGATGGCCGCCCGTGAGGCGATAGCTCGCCTTCGGGATATCCTTCCTATGATGAAGACTCGTCGCTACCGCTACCTCCCATGCCATGTGCCATATACTTGTCACTATGCATTCGCCTGCCATAGGGGAGAGCGAGATGAAGCTATCGAGATGCTTGTCGAGTATCTCAAAGCTCTGGAGGAATCTTTCGACAACCTCGTGGACGATCTTGTGGCTGCCCGCATGGACTTAGTTCGGGGCGGTCCTGCCAGCAGGAAGGAGCTTCTCCACATGGCACCGCCACTGACTTTTGTCTCGTCCTCAGCATCTTATTCACCGGCCATTTTGGCCACTGCTCGCCGTCTGCCTACCACTGAGGAGTTCGACCGAGTCATCGCTCCTACTCCAGTCAGAGCTGCACCGCCTGCCGCACCCGCGCCATCACCTCAACGCAGTGCTACGCGCCTGGAGCCTACTAGGGAGGAGGTGGAGGTTGAGTCTCCTGCACCGCTGGGTCTTACCCTCGGCAAGGGGAAGGACATCTTCACCATCTCCGACTGAGTGCGCCTAGTAGCTGCGTGATATGTCTGCATGTGTGTTATGTTTTATGTGTACTTAAGTTTGTAGTAGTTGTGTGCGCTGCATTCCGGAGGGGTGTGCTAGCCTTAATAACATGTCAGGAATGTGTACGCACATCCTGAGTGATGTATCGTATGTTTGTGTATCGCGTGTAAGATATGTGCTAAGCAGTCCTTCTCCGTGCGCAGTCAATCATTTTCTCGAAAAATCTTGAGGTCTTTTAAAATTTTTGTCTTTGCAAGATTTTCCTTGTGCCACACAGTTCTTCTCATGATTTTTGCAAAATAATACCCCAGAGTGGAAAATGTCTCGTCCTTGGACCCGTTCCATGCCAAATCCAACCGAAGAAGTTTATGGAACACAGACCAGCAACAACTTCACACAGGGGCAGTCTAGTCAACAGGACGGCGAGGCAGCCTTATCTCAAGTATGCCGCCTTTTCGAACAAAGCCAACAGCAGCACCAAGAGATGATGAATCACGTCATCAATATGGGAAACCACCGTGAGCCATATCAACCCCACTCCAAGTTGTCTGAATTACAGAAGACTCACCCTCCAACGTTTGCTCACACTGATAGGCCGCTTGAAGCCGATGATTGGCTTCGAGACATCGAAAGAAAGCTGATTATTGCTCAGTGTTCAGATCATGAGAAGGTGCTTTATGCACCCCACTACCTTACTGGAGCAGCTGCAGCATGGTGGGAGAACTTCCTACACATGCATCCCAGTGAACACAACATCACCTGGGAAGAGTTTAAGGAAGGCTTTCGTGGGGCACACATCCCCAGGAGCATCATAAAAATCAAGGAAAGAGAATTTGATGACCTCAAGCAGAGAGGCATGTCCGTGACGGAATACAACGGTCAGTTTACCCAGCTATCTCGTTATGCCTACGATGAGCATATGACTGAGAACAAAAGGATGGAAAAGTTTTTGGACGGCCTGGCGCCAGCATTAAGATGCCAACTGGTCGTACACACTTTCCCAGATTTCAAAACTCTGGTTGACAAGGCCATTACCTTGGAGAATGAGCGCCGCAGTCTGGAGGATATCCGTAAGCGGAAAAGGGACATGACGACTCTTGCTCGCAACAATCGAAGCAAGACTGAGGTTCCGAGGAATGAAGCGAGAAAATCCACGACGACTGCTATAAGGCCAACCAGACAGTTTCATTCAAGGGACAAGGACTTTACGTACCGTCCAGGGGTCACTTGCTATGCTTGTGGTGAAGAAGGGCACTATGCCAAACAGTGCCCAAAACCAAGGAACTCGGCCCCCAAGCCGAATAATGGTGGGAACAATCCAGCCCCCAAGCGCAACAATTTCAATCCCAGCAACAATCACAGGAAGGGTCACCTGAACCATGTGACCAGGGAAGAAGCCCAGAATGCCCCAGACATCGTACTCGGTACGTTCCCTGTCAACACGGTACCTACCACGGTTTTGTTTGATTCTGGAGCTTCTCACTCGTTCGTTTCGAAGAGTTTTGTTTTACAACATGGTTTTCCGATACTTCCCTTGGAAAAATCTATGATCATCAAGTCCCCCGGGAATAAGCAGATCGCTCAGAGTTACTGCCAAGGAGTGATCATTGAGTTCGAAGGACTAAAGTTTCAGGCTAATCTCATCGTGTTGGAAAATAAAGGACTGGATGTTATCCTAGGGATGGACTGGTTGACCACCAACAAGGGATTTATTGATTGTCTCAATCGGACCGTAATCCTCACTCACCATCACGGCAAGACAATAAAGGTTACAGCTCAAGAGAGACCACGGTCACGGCAGCCAAAGTTGAACAAAGTAGATATTTCAGAACTGAGAAAAGTTCCAGTGGTGTGCGAGTTTCCCGACGTATTTCCTGAAGAACTACCAGGCATGCCACCAGACCGAGAGATAGAGTTCAGCATTGAACTAGCACCTGGCACCACTCCCATCTACAAGAAACCGTATAGAATGGCACCATCTGAGTTGGTGGAATTGAAGAAGCAAATCAAGGAATTACTGGACAAAGGATTTATTCGAGCCAGCTCCTCACCTTGGGGTTCGCCAGTATTGTTCGCCAAGAAAAAGGATGGGACACTGAGATTGTGTATAGACTATCGAGCTCTCAATATGGTCACCATCAAAAACAAATATCCGATGCCACGGATAAATGATTTGTTTGACCAGCTCGCACAAGCCAAGGTGTTCTCAAAAATTGATTTAAGATCGGGATATCACCAATTGAAAGTACGGACAGAAGATATCCCTAAGACAGCATTCACCTCCAGATACGGATTATATGAGTTCACAGTAATGCCATTTGGACTGACGAACGCCCCCGCATACTTTGTCCACCTCATGAACAAAGTGTTTATGAAATTTATGGACAAATTTGTCGTGGTGTTCATTGATGATATTCTGGTATACTCAAGGACACCAAAAGAACATGCTGAACATCTCAGAATAGTATGGGGAGAATTAAGGAAACATCAGTTATACGCCAAATTTAGCAAATGTGAATTTTGGCTAAGACAAGTTGGTTTTTTGGGCCATATATTGACCCAAGAAGGAGTGGCCGTAGACCCAGAAAAGGTCAAGGCCATACTTGACTGGAAACCACCAGCCAACGTGACCGATGTACGGAGTTTCCTAGGAATGGTTGGATATTACCGACGGTTTATTGAAGGATTCTCCACTGTGGCAAAACCAATGACATAGTTGCTCAAGAAAGACAAGAAATTTGTTTGGACTGAAGCGTGCGAGAAAAGCTTCCAAGAGCTCAAGAAGAAACTGACAACAGCACCGGTTTTGGTAGTGCCGGATATACACAAGAGTTTTGAAGTGTATTGTGACGCGTCCCGGAAAGGCCTCGCATGCGTACTGATGCAGGATGGCAAAGTTGTCGCGTATACTTCCAGGCAACTACGGAAGCATGAGGAAAATTATCCTACTCATGACTTGGAGCTAGCGGCCGTCATCCATGCACTCAAAGAGTGGAGACACTTTCTGTTGGGAAACCGTTGTGAAATATATACAGACCATAAGAGCCTTAAATATATTTTCACACAACCAGAGCTAAATTTACGACAACGACGCTGGTTGGAATTGGTCAAAGACTATGATGTCGGCATTCACTATCATCCAGGGAAGGCCAATGTAGTGGCAGATGCTCTTAGTCGGAACCCCAGCCCGGGCAACGACAGTCCACAGAACTTGAGGCCTGAGTTTCAGCAGGAGTTCGCTAGACTCAACATGGTGTTAGTCTCTGAGGGCACCATATCAAATCTAGAGATACAACCCACCCTAATGGAACAAATTAAGAAGGCTCAGCATGGACATCCCAGCATCGAAGGTATAAAGAGGAAAATGGGCCTTGGCAAGGCTTCAGAGTTCGTCACAGACAATGAAGGAATATTATGGTACGGGGACAGACTTTGCGTACCAAACATTGAGGAACTCAAGCAGCAAATCCTAACTGAAAGCCACACCGCTCCATACTCGATCCACCCTGGAGGAACCAAAATGTACAAAGACATTCAAGAAAGATTTTGGTGGCACGGTATGAAAAGGGATATAGCCGCATTCATTGCTTGTTGCGATTCATGTCAGCGCATAAAAGCCGAGCATCAAAAGCCAGCAGGGCTACTGCAGCCAAACAGGATACCTGAGTGGAAATGGGATGAAATTGGAATGGACTTCATCGTCGGACTACCTCGATCGCAACGCGGAAATGACGCCATATGGGTCATCACTGATAGGCTAACCAAGGTAGCACATTTCATTCCAGTGAAGACGACCTACTCCACTCAAAGGCTAGCCAAACTTTATCTCTCCCGTATAGTTTGTCTACATGGAGTCCCAAAAACTATAATATCCGACCGAGGCACTCAATTTGTCTCTAAATTCTGGGATCACTTACAACAAGCTCTGGGCACTCAACTAGCATTCAGTACATTGTACCACCCTCAGACTGATGGACAGACTGAACGCGTGAACCAAATCCTAGAAGACATGCTGAGAGCCTGTGTGCTCACCTATGGATCCAGTTGGGAAGAAAGTTTGCCGTATGCCGAGTTCGCTTACAACAACAGTTACCAAGCCAGCTTGCAAATGGCACCTTTTGAAGCATTGTACGGACGGAGATGTCGTACCCCACTAAATTGGTCAGAAACAGGTGACAGTCGTATCTTCGGCCCAGACATGCTCAAGGAAGCCGAGGAGAAAGTTAAACAGATCAGGGACAGACTCAAGACAGCTCAAAGCCGACAAAAGAGCTATTACGATCAAAAACATCGTGAGGTCAGCTTTGAACCCGGTGAATATGTATACCTACGAGTGTCTCCTATGAGAGGCCTGCAACGGTTCAAAATCAAAGGGAAGCTAGCCCCACGATTTGTTGGACCCTTCTGTATAGTTGCACGAAGAGGCACAGTAGCCTACCAGCTAGACCTACCCAAAGAGCTGTCAGACGTCCACGACGTGTTCCACGTTTCACAATTGAGGAAATGTGTGAGTAACCCGGAAAAGCATGTATCTCATGAGAGCATTGATGTGCAACCAGACCTCACCTACAGAGAGCGGCCAGTAAAGATATTGGAAGAGTCTGAAAGGAGGACCCGTCAGAAAACAACTAAAATTTTCAAGGTTCAGTGGAGCAATCACACCGAGGATGAAGCTACATGGGAAAGAGAAGATTTTCTTCAGGCAGAGTACCCACATCTATTTGAGGATCAGCAGAAATCTCGGGGACGAGATTTTTCCTAAGGGGGTAGGTGTTGTGACACCCAAAAATTTTATTTGGCTTTTTCAAACTTTTATTTGATTTGAAGGATGTGATTTAAAAATTCTTCTAAAGTACTCTCCCTCTCAAAATATTTTCTTTTATGACAAGTGTTTTGTTTTGGATTCACCCAAGACTTGATTTTGGTCTTGGAGGTTTTTCCATCTTATGTGGACTCAAACCCAAATGTTTTTCATTTGGGAAATTTCTTTTGAAAATCTTTTAAAATAGCCCTATGGCTTTTGGAGTGATCTTTTCCCCCTTTTCAAAATCTCTTCTTGCCATGACATGAGTGGAAATCCCCTCCCATAAGCCTTTCCCCATCTTTGTGTCAAGGTATACTTCAAATCCAGCAAGTTGAGCCTCCCCATGTTCTTCCTTCCATTTATTTCTTCTCAAAAATAATTTATGCCTTCTACTTTGGCTCTTGAAAATTTACAAAGGAGCTACCTTTTCTACTTTGAGTTTTGCCTCCAAACCAATTTCCCTGGCTAGTCCTTAGAGCCCTCAACCAAGATCCATGAAGATCCACTGGTCTCCAGTTCAAATATTTCAAATTGTACTTGCTGCAAGTTTGGACCATATTTGCCAAATTTGATGAAATTCATTTGAATTCTCCTCCTAAAAATCTGAGAAAATTCAGGCAGCCTCTGGATGCATTGAGAGGTCACCTCACCAAGTCCCAACTCCAGAAAAAAAATTCTTCATGCCAAATCATTTCGTCGAACACCTGATGGGCACTGTTTCTGTCAATGTTCAGAAATTCAGAGATACAGTTTCAGTGAGCACTGTCGTTTTCTTCAGAACTCCTTCTCAATCTCGCCAGTACCGCGGTGGCGCCTTGCTCCCTGTTCTCTCCTTCTTATCCCTGCGCCGCACGATCTCCTGGAGGCTTGCGGACGTCGGCGACGAGCAGGAGGAGGTGCGCCACCCCGTGAGCGACGGCAGCAGCGGCTGCCAGAGAGGCGCAGCGTTGGCCGGCGCCGCCCAGCGCCGCCCAAGCCACCCGAGGCCGCCGTGTGGCCATCCACTCACCCGTGCACGCTGCCATCCTTCGTCGTGAACTGGTAGGCGCGGAGCGCGCTCTCTGCTGCCGCCGTGCCCGTACGGCCGCCCTGTCGAGGATCGGCGCATTACGCTTTGCCCGACCGAGGTTTAGCGGTGGAACGGCACCAGTGATCTTCCCTGATGGTGCCTAGCCCCCTAAACCCCCTGCCCAACCTCTGCCTCGTCGTAATCGCTCGCCGGAGATATCCCGTTCACGGCCACCACCTCGGATCGCCTATAAAAGGAGGCCCCGAGCTCGAACTCGAACTCACACCACCCCTACGCACCACCAATACCACGCCAAGCCACTGGTAGAGCCACGAGGGAGCCTTCTTCCCCAACTCCGGCCGCCTCGACCCGCCACGGGACCCAGCTCGATTCGCTCCCGTGCGTGCACCCCTACCCCTCAGCTCTTGCCAGTAGCCTTCTAGTACATCCACTCTCCTGACCCGCGCTTCAATTTGGAGTTTGCAGCACCCACCGAAGTTCTCCACCATCGCCCGTACCACCGTCCGCCGGAGAAAGTGTCGCCGTCGACGTGGTGCTCTCCGACGGCCAAGTCCACCACCCACCGACGCGGAAGAACACACTGAACCTCTTGGTACCCTCCTATCTCCCTGCCTCGCCGTGGTTCAACGCCGGCGACCACCGCAGCCTTCGGGCGCCGGCGAAGT
>NC_057814.1:75290657-75292165 GCF_018294505.1 Triticum aestivum | reverse complement strand
AAAATGCGTCTTCTCTTTGGGCTGGCGCATTTCTTTCCGAATCCTTTTCTGTTTTCTCAGTTAAGTCCCTGGTTCTTTTCTGTTTCATCACAGATTAGTCCCTGGACTAAAACCCTTATATCTTTTTAATATAAGATGATTTTTGATTGATTCTTTTTCTGTCAGTCTTATAATTTTGTCTAGTTTTTTATAGTATTTCTTTGGAATATTTTTGGAACAATTTTTATGCACGCGATGATTTTCACGTTAGTGTATGGTTTCGCTATACCGTAGGTTCCGGAGTAGGTGACGGAGCCGCGAACTTCGCCGAGATAGACTCCGACTTCTCCGAACCAGGCAAGCATGTTTGAACCTTTGATATGATAGGTGTTTTACATGTTTGCTTGAATGGTTGTGCATGGCATATGAGCATCGGTGAGTATCTCGTTGCATGCAAGGCAACTATCCGTGTGTTCCGAAGTTACCGTCATCTTTGATGAGAGATGACCTGATCATGTGGTGACATGAAAGGTAGTGAGGTGGTATTGTTGTAGCATGCCAGCCTTACGTCATCCGTTAAACTCCGACGTTAACGTGGACAGAGTCACGTTACCGTTCCTTCCCCTTCGTGCTGCCACATGTTTTCTGCAAAGAATACGGTTTAGTAAGTTGTTAACCTCTTTCCTTGTACACACCAAATAGAGGGGCCGGGATGAGGGTTCCATGGCCCTGGATTAAAGCCAGTCATCCGGTCAGGGGGCATGGGTGTTTCCGGTTGGGATCGAGAGGGGGGCACCCCTTAGAGCGCATGGTATAAATTTGATCCCATGCTACGCGAGTTTGTAGCCTCCCCGTCTCAAGGTTTTTCTTGAACATTGCCGAGGGTGATTCCTGGCATCGGAATGTTGAATGGGTGTGTACTGGTTAGATGTGTTTCTCCTAAAACACCGTAAACGGAACTAGTCCCTTGTGACTACTGAAATCCGTTGGCTGTGGTTAAATAGTACAAGCTCTGCAGAGTCAAATCCTTCCGAGTCATCGTGTCCATGGTCAAGGACCGTGACCAACTTATCCATATCCATGTCAGTTCCTATGTCAGTTTGAGTGGTAAATCCCCGGTGACAAGTTTGAGTGGTAAACCCGATTGAATTATTATTCCTGTGGATGGACTAATCTTTCATTTATCTCGTACCTGAATATTCCCTTGAATGATTTACATTCTTGAGCTACTGAGTTATTAAGTTATGATATAAGCCCTTTATGTGATGTCGCTCAGACGTCCGACTGTGGCACTCTTGTCTTTTACTTTCAATATAAGCCCTTTATGTGATGTCGCTTAGACGTCCGACTGTGGCACTCTTGTCTTTTACTTTCAATATAAGCCCTTTATGTGATGTCGCTCAGACGTCCGACTGTGGCACTCTCATTATTTACTTTTGATATAAGCCCTTTATGTGATGTCGCTCAGACGTCCGACTGTGGCACGCACTGTCTTTTATATTCTATTATAAGCCCTTTATGAGGTGTCG